>NC_056725.1:1649790988-1650015988 GCF_019279795.1 Protopterus annectens
GTTGGGTTGGTAGATAGAGAACAGAGCCTACAGGGGTGGTATATGACACATGTGGTGAGTAAACACCCTGGATGGTGAGTGTCATTTGCAGTGTGGAAGCCACATGAGCCCCCATATGGAAACAATGGGACCACGGTTCTCATCCATTGCCATTCACAACAGCAGTTGCATGGACCTGAGGCTGGAGGCTGAGCAGGAGTAGCATGTTGACCTTGTGAGTATGTACTGAAGGCCTCAAGGTGCGTTAGCATATCCCCCTGGTTTGTGTGTAGCTCCCTATGCACCAAACCCTGGACCTGACCACGGGTTACAGGATCATGTCTGTGTATCCCCCCTTGAAGGTAGTGCTGGCCAGTAGTTGAGAAGGTCCCAGGGTGAGTCACACATGTGATTTGGCCTGGTAACATGGGAAGATGAGGTTGGAGAGGTGGATCTGCTGCCAAATATTCCCTAAACAGGCTACTGTGTCACTGTTACAGAACATATGTGGGTAGTAATATTCTACACAATCCCTGAACATGTCCAAAAGCATGCATAGATATTCCCAATAACACAGAATGTCAGATGTGCAGCAATCACATAGCAAGCATACCACATGCATATATGGAACCATAGTGGCCCTGACAATGCCATGCAGGTGAATAGTCTGTAACACACCAGCAATGATAGTGTCCATACAGGGAACATGGCCACAGACACATAGCACAAAGTGTGTTACAATGCAATACATATATATACCAGTTAGTTAAGGTGTGCCATACCTGTTGAGTTATGCGAAGAGTTTGCTGTTGCAGATTTGGGGGGGGGGGCAGAAATGTGTATTAAGAACTATGGTAAACTTGCTGTATGATTTGCTGAGATCTGTTTCCATCTTTATATCTTTCAGGCAAGATGTCCTTTGGGCGGTTGCCATCATATTCCACAGAGGAAATGGAGATCATCCTCAGCTACCTCAGCAATCACTATGCGTTACTGTTTGGCAGGCATTCACATGAGCAGCAGGAGCAGACTGCCCTGTAGAATGACCTCGTCCACAGGGTCAACGATGTTAGACACCATAACCAAAGTTATGAGCAGGTCTGGCATTGTTGCAATGCCCGAAGGCATGCTGCTGCAGTATGCGGGGGAATCTCCTCGCAATGGGAGGGGTCATGCAACCCATCCCCCAACACATGTGGAACAGCTCCTCAGCAGCCTCAGGGCACCTGCCCATTCCAATGTACAATAAGTGTCAGACAGCATTTTGGAGGTGGATGTTACCCACACACCAGCTGAGGAGCGTGCAGGTAAGACCACAGGGAACATCAGTAGACCACATTTGCATATGCATCTGCATCTGTATAGGTGGAGTATCTTCATCTTCTTTTGGCTTTTCCCAGTTAGGGGTCTCCACAGTGGATCACCTGTTTCCATTTCCTCCTGTCCTCTGCATCTTGCTCTGTCACACCAACCACCTGCATGTCCTGTCTCACCACATCCATAAACCTTACCTTAGGCCTTTATCTTCTCCTCTTACCTAGCAGCTTCATCCTTAGCATCCTATTCCCAATATACTCAGCATCCCTCCTAAGAACATGTCCAAACCAATGCAATTCCGCCTCTCTGGCTTTGTCTCCAATCCGTCCAACCTGGGCTGACTGTTTAATATACTTATTCCTAATCCTAGCTACCCTCGTCACACCCAGTGCAAGTCTTAACATCTTTAACTCTGCCATATCCAGCTCTGACTCCTGCCTGTTTGTCAATGCCACTGTCTCCAACCTATATAACATAGCTGGTCTCACTACCCTCTTTTAGACTTTCCCTTTCATTCTTACTGGTACTCGTTTGTCACAAATCACTCCTGACACTTGTCTCCACCCACTCCACCCTACCTTTACTCGCTTCTTCACCTCTCTACCACACTCACCATCACTCTGGACTGTTGATCCCAAGTATATGAACTTATCCACCTTCGCCAACTCTACTCCCTGCATCCTCACCATTCCTCTATCCTCCTTCTCATTCACACACATATATGCTGTCATAGTCCAGCTGACCTTCATTCCTCTCCTCTCTAGAGCATATCTCCACCTCTTCAGGGTCTCCTCAACCTTTTCCCTACTCTCACTACATATCACAATGTCATATGCAAACATCATAGTCCATGGGCACTCCTGTCTGATCTCGGCTATCATCCTGTCCATCACCACTGCAAATAAGAAAGGGCTCAGAGCTGATCCTTGATGTAATCCCACCTCCACCTTAAATTCATATGTCACTCCCACTGCAAATCTCACTGCTGTCACACTACCCTTGTACATATGCTGTGCCACTCTTACATACATCTCTGCCACTCCCAACTTCCTCACACAATACCATGACTCCTCTCTAGGCACCCTGTCATATGCTTTCTCTAAGTCCAGAAAGACACAATGCAACTCCTTCTGACCTGCCCTGTATTTCTACATCAACAGTCTCAGAGCATCATTGCATCTGTAGTGCTCTTTCTTGGAATGAAACCATACTGCTGATCACTAATAATCACCTCCCTTTTTAAACCAGCTTCCACTACTCTTTCCAATAATTTCATGCTGTGAATGAACAGTATTACCCCTCTGTAGTTACTACAGCTCTGCACATCATGTTTATTTGTATAATCCAGTACCAAAACACCTTTCCTCCACTCCTCAGGCATCCTCTCACATTCCAAGATTCCATCAAAAAATCTGGTTAATCATGTCATTGCCATTTCCCCTAAACACCTCCAAGCTTCCACAGGTATGTCATCTGGACCAACAGACTTTCCATTCTTTATCCTCTTCATAGCTATCGGTACCTCTGCCTTGTAGAGCATGCATATCTGATATGTCATAACTATTGTTTGTTGATGCATAGTAGTAATAAACAGATGTGCATAAGTGCTAGTATTGTGGACTTGTACTGTTTATGTACTGTAATGCTGCACCCACCCTGTAGCAATGCCACAGCTGTGGCCACTGACACTGCATCTCTCACACTCTTATACAGGTCACTCCGGTATACCACCATGGCAGCAGCCTGTAGCTGGTGAGTATGGTTTATGTTGATGGTTGCCAATACACTGGGCATGTACTGGCTATGGTATATGCCATGCACACATCTAACACACCTACCCTTAATGCATGCTGTACATGTTCACATATTGTTGCTATTGCACTGCATCACAGTGGTGACCATGATAGGGTATTGAAAAGGTATGTCAGATGCCTGCGGGATAATTAACATCCTGTCATTGTGAAATTTGTCCACAGGAATTAACATAATGGTGGCACACACAGACTACAGTTGGGACACGTGAAACATCACCCCTGTACAGTGCACCAACAGTTTATATACTAGTATTACAATGGCAACTGTTACAGATGTACACTATGGCATAATGTATTAGTGTGGTCCACATTATTAGCTGGGACTTGGCTGTAACACATGCTGTTCAGTGTATGGGACACTGCAAACTGACACACATGTGTAGCCCATACTTGTCAAGCATCTGCAAAAAGCCTGAAGGTGGGGAGGGGGTGTCAGCATGATACACCAGTGCACTGCAGCAGGGAGCCATAAGAATGGCTGTATCTGCACACAGACTGGGTCAGTAACTGTGGCAGACATAACTCTACACCCACAGATAGTGATGGCAGTGTGTGAACACCAAGGGGTGTGCATATGAGTAGACCTTGCAATCATGCAGATTTGAGAAACATGTGTAAAGCAGACTGACCATACACAAGCAAATGCAGATGGGCCATGCTAGTATACCCCTGACAGGAATAGTGACTGCTCTAGTACACATAACAATGGGTGCAACAAAACGTTATGATAATCCTGTGCACACATAGGCACACACGAGTCTATATTAGATCATCGAAACGGCTCATTATCGAATGCCATAATGTCGAACTGCAAAACCCGAACCCTAACAATATCAAAACCTCAAAACAGCAAATTTTTTCCCAGTGAAAAATTTGCTGTTCTGAGAAACACACGCACACCACAAGCACATGAAAAAGCAGCAATCCACACACATAAACTTAAAAGCTACATCTAACCCTATACTACACTGCACATACACTACTATCTACCTTAACCCAGATCCTAATCGTAAGGTCTGTCACTATCACACACTCACCTCACCCGAGCCCTAACCCTAACTCACCTAACCCACCCCTAACCCCAAATTCTCACTATCACACACTCACCTCATCTATGCCCGAACCCTAACTCACTTAACCCACCCCAACCCCAAATTCTGTCACTATCGCAAACTCACCTCACCCGCGCCCTAACCCTAACTCACTTAACCCGCCCCAACCCTAATGTCCATCACAATTGCACATTTACCTGACCTGTGCCCTAACCCTAATTCACCCAACCTGTGCCCTAACCTGAACGTCCGCGCAATCACACACTTACCTTAACCCAACCCATAACTTTCCACTACATCGCTGAAAACAGTGAAGCCACAACAACGGTCAACCAAATTCTTTCCCTAGGAAAGAATTTGGTTTTGTGCTGCTTTGCTGTTTTCATCATTCTAGATATTGGGTTTGATATTAGATCATTCAAAATTCAGCCGTTTCAATGATCTAATATAGACCCGGCACACACATGACTGTATGCAGTGCAGTTAGCATCCGCAGACCTAACACTTTAGTAGACACTGCATGTGGGTGTACAGGACATATGGCACATATCAGGCTCATGTACTGTTAATACATGTAGTGATGTTGTACCATGGCAGATCAAGAAATGGTGCATCACATCAATAAGAGTGTGTAGACTCCCCATAGCCATGGTATGATCTGGCAGTTGCCAGTGTAATACTACTGGATTGTTCATACATGGTCTGCTAATGGTGAGAGCTGTAAACCACACATCAAGCATTCACAACTGACATTTGACCACACATCATCCCAGGTATATTTTGCTGGGAAACAAAGGGTCTGTGAGCATTACAACTGACATAACTGACACAGTACAACACATTCAGTAATGGGATGTACACCTGTGAGTTGTGGTGCACAGTACATGGCAGGGTGCATAACAGGTGCACAGCAAAACTGTGTACATGGGTGCAGTGTTCCCCAGGGGAAGGGGTATCACCTACTAACACAGGCCATGCCTCACATATATGTATAATGTTGCTAGCATGGATTGACTATAGCTGCACTGCATGCTGTTGTGTATCATATGTTATGCATGTTGACAGATGGGTAATGGGAAGACTATGTGTACTATCATTGTGCAACCTCACCTGTATGTGTGTCTGTGTGTATGTGTCTCTGTATGTGTGGGTGTTCGTGTCATCTGTAGGTTCAATGTGGTGTAGAGGAGGGAGGATGCTGCATGTATGGTGTGTGTGTGTGTTTGTGTGGGTGTCCATGTATGCACATGTGTGACTGTGGAGTTTATGATATGGCAGTACTTCCCTTTGTGATAGTGCAGTACATGGACATGGACTGACACAAGGTACAACAGGAATACGTGTCTGATAAGTAATCCCAGGACAACTGATGGTCTAATAAGGTCTGTAGCATGGAACATGCATTGGGAGGGAAAGTAGATACCTGGTATACCCTCAATATCGCATACAGCAGGGAGGTGAATGACAATCCATGTAGGCAGCACTAGAGATTCATTGGGGAAATTACTAGACAACAGCAGGGAGTGTATACATATATCACAGTTGTCACATGATAGGATGATTGAGCAGCATGTCAGGCATGTACTGAGCAATCCTTACACATGACACTACTTTGTGTGACATTATGGAGGGAACATATCAGCCCCTCACATATAGGGGCCAAGCTCACAAAGTCCCAACATACACAGGGTGAATACTGAATGACAGCAGTGGGGCCATGTAAACAGTACTACACTGAGGTCATGGAATTAATGGAGTAACAGGGCTTGTGTTGTGGTCACTTTTGTATGCATTTAGAGGAATGAGACATTAATGAGTGTATGTCAACAGGTGTGATGCATGAGGGGCAACTAAAGGGAATACATGTGGGACTGTATGTAGCATCACAGATAGGTAGGTATTAAGGTGGAGTGTGTGTGTGTGTGTGTGTGTGTGTGTGTGTGTGTGTGTGTGTGTGTGTGTGTGTGTGTGTGTGTGTGTGTGTATGTATGTATTGCTATGTAATGTTGGACAGGTCTTAAAGTGCATTTCTTTTTATCCCCCACAGGTGGCGAGGTGGGTCAGGGTACCTCCCGCAGGCAACCTGATGTTGGTGTGCACGCAGACACTGATGATGATGAGACCATGATTGAGGCACAGGTGGGCTTGTCAGGGATCGACACAGCACCAACATTTGATGCCCCCTCTTAGCCACCCCACCCCTGCACACAGTTTCAGTACCTATACATACCCCAATCACCAGTGGCCATAGCTGATGGACAATTGGCAGTTAGTGACAGTGCACAGGGTAGTGTGGTGACCATGCCAACTGTGTCTGTCCACAGCAGGCATAGCCAGATGCCCAGCAGGCCACCACATAGACGGATGCACCAGGGTGCTCATGGTAAGGCTGCTTCCTCATCCTGCCCCTGGCAGAGGTGCCACTACTGGTACCACCAAGCGCATATTTCACGCTGTCATGGAGGCACAGGCACATATAGAAATGTACAACAGACAGGACCTGAGGCTGCAGAGGGCTGCCTACTCATCTGAGACAACATCTGTGAACTTGCTGCTGCCCTCTGTGAACAGAACAAGATCATGGATAGATGGTGGGGTGAGATGGTGGGCCTCCTCGACTGTGGTATGTCTGTGCTTGAAAACCTGGTGGGAGTGGTGCGATGGCCATGTGGACGTAGGCCAGAAACAACATCTGGTGGTTGAGATGGACGTGCTAGGGTGCCAAGCCACTCCCGCACTGGAAGGAGAAGCCCCAGCACATCCCTAGGGGCACTGTCCACAACACACCAAAGCAGGCCTCATGCACGTGGCCCTGGCCAGTCCCAGGTGGGACATTGTTCCAGTGAACATCTGTCATCATCAGGGGAGAGGAGTACCTCAAGGTCTGTACCTGCACATGCCCATGGGACCCCTGGCAGGCACAGTCAGGGTGTCCATGGCCGGAGGCAGTGAACTGCACAATCCTGCCAGATATGGTCTTCAGCTGTCCAAAAACAACTTTATGGGCAGCCACATGGCAGAACTGTGTGCATGCAAACCCACACTCTATACAAACACATGTAAGACAACCCCATACTGACATGCACCACATCACCACGCCCCCATCCAACTAATTAAACCCCTCACCCACGCACATGGTGTCAAATGTATGGACCACCCTCGTCCTCTGGCAAACCAGCAACACACCCTGTGCATATGATGATGCCTGTGCCACATCCCTGTCATCCATAACATTGATGCAGGGACAGGCTAATATGGTTCTGATGCACACAATAACTGTAATACAGTGCAGCAATGTACTGCAGTGTAACATGTTGTCAGGGGTAATGTGTAATGCATACATGTCAGGTAGTGTAGCCATCCAGCTATGATGCATGTCAGCTGTTGGTAACACCAGGTGATTGTGATCTCCATAATGTTATCCATTTGTGTTGTAGGTTTACATGTGTCAGCAGGAGGATGTTCTGCAGTCATATTCCACAAGGTTTATAGCACTGTGGTGACACCATGGCTGTGACTTATCCATAATGCAGTTGCATACATGTCACAGGATTGTCTAACAGTTATTGCCTGTGCTACATAGACAGGTGACTCACTGGAGCATGTATAATCTGTTACCGTATGTAGACCCATCCACATACACACACACTCTTACATGGCAACACTGTGACTAGACCACTACCTAGGTATGTAGTGCTACTGAACTGTGTGGTTTTCATTGCACACACCACACATTTAGGGTGAGGTGTGTACCAGGTTACATGTTTCATGCAGAACATCCACAGACATGTACAGTATGGTAATGGTGGATGTAATGGCTGTATATGGATAATACATAGAGTAACATACCATCATGCACACATTGACAGTCACATAACAGGCAGACACACATCTGAGAGACCTGGGCCTATTGGTGCTAACTAACTAGTCTGTGTGTCCAATGTGTCACTGGTAGGCTGAACACAGCACATGTGTAATTGGCTGTACTGTGGTTACAGTTACCTGTATGATTGATAGTGACAGTGGTCAGCATAAAGTGGTACATGGGGCATATACTGGGTGTACCATGGTGTATTGGCAGTGTACACAGCACCCACATCCCCCAGTGGTTATTGTACACACTGGAACCTATGATGACACTCTGACAAACCGACTATCACACATTGCCCATGACTGCAATACAACCCATTGTATATCACAACAGTGGTATTATAGGAATATGCATCTAATGCACATGCCACAGGCATAGTAGTGTGTTGCATTGCCATGCCTCACCTATGGGATGACAACACTATTTGTACTACTGTGTGGCAATGTGTAGTGTAATAGGAGTATGTGGCCTCAGAATGGTGTACTCTACAGATATGCAGACATGCACACACCTGCCAGACCTCAATGTTTCACATGCCAATTGACCCATTTGTACAACACTGTTGTGCTGGTAATGCATGGCACATGTTGCAATTAGAGTGAGGAGTGTAAAAGGGTACATGTCATGTCCAACACAGCAGCAGTAACATCTGACTATGACAATGGGTGTTGAGGTGTTTGTGAAGGCCTTCATGGAGTTTCAACCTACAGATGTTCTAACACAGAGACACTGCTATCCTCAGTAATGCACACGTACACATGTGTCAGTATGTGGTGCATTGCTGTAGGTGGTCATAGCTGTGTTCATGGCTATTGTCTATGGGGAGATGAATTGTGTAGTGGTTGTGTGTACATTGATATCATGCTACCTGCCATGTGCCAGCAGGCAGTCTATTGATAGACACCACTTTGGCGACTGTTAGGGTGAGAGTGACATGCATCAGCCAATCCTCAGGGTGCCTTCTGCACATGGCCACTGAGGTGATCCAGTTGAAATGTATGCAACATGTATTACAACACATGCTTAGTGTCTGTATTGGAGACCTGTACCCAAGCATGTTCTGTTGACTGTGGTAATATAGTGTAGTTACCCATGGCAGGTGGTCAAAACAGGTTGTTGTCTCCTATATGTGCCAGTTAGTATACAGCTGGGCAAACATATCAGTGTCAATCAAGCATAGGTTGTCTGTACATATCCCAGCTGGATACCTGCCATCTCCACATCTGTAGAGGGACTCACAGACATCAGCTTGGCAAGTAGCTATGCAGTAGGATGACTGTGTCGACAGATGGATGTTTGAAAACAATATGTATGCCAGTACTAAATGTTGAATGCCTTCAATAACAGGTTCTGTATAGATGGTACTCTACAGTGGCATTCCACATGTCTGATCATTATCCAGTAGGGGATATACATGGTGACACAGGCCACACATCAGGAACATGACACTGAGGCCTCAGAGTCCAGCTATGCCTGCAGGTGTGCTTGTTGTCAGTAGCACTTTTAGCACGCTACCCTTGCCTGGGACAGCACTGTCAAAAGTAGTACCGCCATGTTACACTAAATGCCAGTGTGATAGCATGTACCCTGAGTTACTACCCCTGCACGTAACACATTCATATGGATAACAGTGCTGTGCAGGTCTCATACACTTGTGTGTCCAAGACATGACACTGACACCCCTTGCTACTGTAATGACAGCACATAGACACATGTATCGTACATGGCATTACATACACTTATTACAGATGTCAATACCCAGGGTTTGACATGGCCTTGTATGTTAAGCAGAGACTGTTTCTGAGTATACAATATGCCACAGAGTATAGCTGGAGCTTTTTGAGATGGTCAGCATAGGGCATGTGCTTTAGGCCTGTGATACTTTTGGTAATGTATTTCTTTGGCCTTTGCAGCTATTGCAGATGTCATGTGAGGTACATACCAAATGAGGTGTTCTACTCTGTAATGTGTGTAATGAGGTATGAGTACAGTGGGACAACTACCTCTGTTTTCCTGGATGAAACCTGTGTCCCTAAGTCTGTCATCACACCTTTGGTGTTTTGTGTACTGCCACCTATGTGGTAATTCATGGCTACATGGTATTTCCCAAAGGGGATAACCACACATTTCTGGCCATTATGCTTGAGTCCATTGCTCTGGCACCAAGCATCTGTTTCTGTAATGCCCTTTAGTAGAATACCCACATCATTTGGGAATTCAGCAGTGGCTCCCAATTTGCAGTCATCTGTGAACTTTGTTAGACAGGGTCCCATAGTGTTTGCATGTACTTCAGAGAAGTAGATACCAGACATGAGTGGTCCCAGAATTGAACCCTGAGGTACTCCACTTGCACTTTTTTGTAGCTGGTATTGGAGTCAGCTACTTTTACAGTGTGTGTCCAGTCAGTAAGCCAGTTGGCAACCCATCGTGTGACGTGGAAATGTATGGCTAGCTTAGTACATTTATCTATGTTTCCAGAGTGGTAGATGGTGGTGAAGGCCTTGTTAAGGTCCAGATAGGCTGTGTGGACCACCTTACCCCCTTCCACAGCTCTGGAGACTGATTCAAAGAAGTCAATCAGGTACAGGAGACATAATTGGCCCTTCAAGAGGCCAAACTGGGTGGGGTCCAGTGTTTGAGGCTTGCCAATGTCTTCATTTATATGTTCCATTATAATGCATTCCATGCACTTGCAGATCAGACTTGACAGACTGATGGGATGGTAGTTCCCGGGATCCAAGGTGGATCCCCCCTTGTGGAGTGGGATAACTGTAGCTGTGTGCCACTCAGTGGGCATGAAGCCTGAGGCAAGGCTATGATTACACAAGACACATAGGTGAGGTGCCAGTTAATTTTGTAGTTCATGTAGTACACAACCTGGAATGTCATCTGTTCCCATGGATGCTGTATTCTTAGCTGTGGAGAGTGCAGTTTCTACCTGTGTGGCCATGATTACTTGTATTTTGCAATACTTTGGTATTGAGATGTGCCTTTTAGGAGTGAGAGGGGAGTGAATGTGGCAGTACATTGATCTGCTAGTATATTGGCAACATCCTTGGGATCAATATATTTAATGCCATTCTGTTGCAGCTCAGATCAGTTCTGAATATTGCCAGTTAGATTATGGACATAAATATAGAATGGCTTGTTGTTGTCTTTGGAATCTGTGGCTATTTCATATACATAACTAGCTTTGGCGGATTCTATGAGGGATCTCAGTTTCCTACTGAGGCTGGTAAGGGAGATGTTTGCATCCAGGGATTATCACCCTGTCTTAAACAGTCTCTTCCTTCTGTTGTACAGTTTGTTTATTGTATGAGTCCACCACATTGGCTGTCTTTGTTTGGAGGGGGGCATCTTGGTTCTATTTGTGATGGCATGATACATGCATGAGTGGATGTGCTCACACAGTGCCTCACTGTAGGATTCAGCAGTTGGTCTATCATCTCCCATCTCCATGGGTATATCACAGTTTCTCATGTCTGACTTGAGTACCATGAAGTTGGCTTTGTAGAGGATTTTTTCGGGGGTGCCCTTCCTAGGGTTTGGGGGTGGGATGTTGATGTCAACGGTGAATAGCTTATGGTCAGAACTGACCAATGAGGGGGTGACCACTGGTGTGGAGCATCTATCTCCCATGTTGGTAATGACCAGGTCTAGTATATTGGAGCCCCTGGTTGGACAATGGATTATGTGATCCAGGGCGTTGGAATCCATGACCTCCAAGAACCGTTGGAGAAAGGCATTGTTACCTGAATAGTTCTCCCAGTTAATGACAGGGTAGTTTGAATCACCCAGTATGAAGGTTTTTGGTTGCACCTCAATAATTCCAGTATGTTCAGTAAGGTGTAGTGAGGATCTTCGGTCATGGTGCGGGATCTGTAGCAAGCTACAATTTGAGTTGCAGTCTTACCTAGTGTTAGTTGCACCAGGAGATATTCAGATGCATTCTGTTGGGAACCAGCTTGGATGTGTGAATAACCTTGTTGAATATGGATACTCCTCCTCCTGTAGTGTTGTGGTCTTGTTTTGATGGCTGAAATGTGTGGTAAGAGTGGTAGTCTGGTATTGCAGGGGTGCTCTCTAGAGCGTTGAACTAGGTCTCAGTTACTGGACAGATACCGATGTTGTCCATTTCTAGGTGTTCCTCAAGAGAGTGCATGTTTAGGATAAGACTTCATGTTTTGAGTAGCATTACCTTCAGTTTTGCATGCTTGTAGCTGTTACATTGGTGGTTTTGTCTTTTGAACCTAGCCTAGAAAAGGCACTATGAGGGTGGCAAGAGCATTAGCCAGTAACCTGAATCCCAGGTGAAACAGATGCAGACCATCTCTGGCAAGGCATTGTGATTTGTCAATCATGTCATCCAAGGCAGTCAGATACTGGATCCCCTTTAAATGACATCAGGAGCTTAGCCAATTGTTAAAGTCATTGCTGTGTATATGTATATATGTGAGTGTTTGCATGTATATATATGTACATATATATCTCCATATATGTACGTGGATATCTATATGTCCATATATGTATGTGGATATGTATATGTGTATATATCTATATAGATAAGTGGATAAATATGTACACATGTATACTTACCATATGTCCAGAACATGGAGTGGATTCCTACCTCAACACCAATAGTCCCAACAACTTAGTGCAAGGGGATGTCATGGATGTATTGCAGGTATATATGTAGATTGTTGCTACTGTAATAGGGATTGTCTTAACAGTGGGAGGTCACATCTGCTGTAGACATGTGCACCATTGCCTATGAACAGACATCCTAAGGACATCATAGTATAGTACCATTGCTAGTACAGTAATGATCCTGTGGACTACATCAGGGATATGACCAATATATGTGGACAGTCTGGCACACTATGGGCAGTCCTGAAGTGTACACATGCCCCCTTCGTGCATAATATATGGACCATGCCTCACAATGGGGATGAGACTAGCCATGTACATGGTATATCATGACAATACCGGACTACATATGCCCACACAGTTTATGCAGGCACACACATCAGTCTGTCCTGACACATAATACCTGGTGGTGCAGGGGTCAAATGTCCACATACTACCCAGTAGATACTGACATACATCTGTACAGCACACCACTACTTTGTCAGAAATACACAACAGTTATGGTGGCCTGGCAGGAGTATATATTGCAAATAAATGGACATAACAGCACACTGGGTAATTACACTAGGCTGCTAGGCATGTCACTAAACACTGTACAAACTACAGGCAGACTGCCACAATACTGGTCTATATTTTGTATGGGGGAATACACATGTACCTGCAATTATAGTGGGCTCCACACGCAGGTCACAACACAGTGTGGCAGACACCTGTGCGAGTGCATACCCACATCCAATGTCAACCCAGCCACAGACACATGTGATACACAAGTTTAATATGACACTATAATGACTGTCTGTTAAACACCATCCTCATATGTGCCACTAACACAGTAACCCTACATACACCGGTCATGGCACAGTATGGTCCAATGGCTGTCTGTAGTATGGGACACATGTTTGTCTGGCCCTACAGACATGTGAGCTAGTAGGGTACCATACACTGGAGCAGCATGTAACATGAGATAGAACAGGACCATAAGCAATGGCATCTACCACAGTCTGTGCACAGCCCAAGGTACATATGCGCAATATACATACTGTTGTCAATAATCCTAACTTGGGGTTCTGCAACCTGTGGCCCCTGTATCTCTGAGGGTTAATGGCCACTCTACCACAACGCACACACACACACACACACACACAAACACACACACACACACACACACACACACACACACACACACACACATCAAGCAATCCCAACATACGAACACAATTATGGACGTACGTCAGGTATTGTTCTTATACACTTATTCTTTTTATATTTAGTATAACTATATGTGTTATATGCTCTGTTATCTTCATTTTAGGGGTCAAATAGCTGTTGTGGCTCCCGATTACTTTCATTTGGTGGAGGAGGGGCCATACATGGCTCTCTGGATAGTGAAGGTTGCAGAATCCTACCCTAAGTACACATACCAGAGTACTGTACACATAACTGCAGAATGTCCAAGTAATGTCCTCAGAAACACCATTACTATACACAGTATGTCCATCACTCTGGCTTGTTATCAGGTATGATGTCAAGAAATAATGGTGCACAGAACATATGCACCATATATATGTGGGCTTCATCTGCACAACACATGTGTGCGCCTCTGCAGTCTAGAGGTCAGTGTATTCAACAGTCTTACATGCCATTGTAAGTCAGTCTATGTGGTGGGGTATGCACCATAACTATCCTAGGGTGTTACAACATGTGAGATATACCGGTATTCAGCTGCCTTAAGGTATATGGATGTACATTACCATACATTTTACCTTGTGAACATTGCTGGCCTACTGCTTACTGCCATATGGACTCTTCTATTTGTCAATGTGATTGTGATGATTGCAGGCATGCATTATGTAACAGATACCGCTCATTGTGTCAACCTAGGTACTTTCTCCCTAGGGGTTGTGTACACAATGTATTTAGAGGCTGCTGGGCTGTACATCTGCATTACTTACTGTTGAATGATTTTTATCCTGAGGCCCAGTCTGTCTTTCCTGTTGTACTACTTGACACCTTGGCGTGGACACCAACATATGTTATGCTTTTGGATTTATGTATTAAATGATCTGTTTGAGAGTTGCATTCATCTGTTTGTATGCATTTCAAAGTGTACACATCTATATGGCATGGCATATACCATTGTAATAGTGCACAAATAAACCTTTAAAATGTATGCAAACCTGTGTGTGGTGTTACATCCTTTGACTTCTCTGTAGATATATGTTTCAGGCAACAATTGTCATTTGTATGGGTGACTCATACACTATCCATCTGATGAGGTTGCAACTGTAGGGATACTGGCTTTTCAGTGTGGTGTGCACCCACTAATTATGTATCATTCTAGACATACCTCTGTGTGTGTATGCGTAGTTACATATATATATATATATATATATATATATATATATATATATATATATATATATATATATATATATATATATACATATATATATATATATATATATATATATATATATATATATATATATATATATATATATATATATATATATATATATATATATATATATATATATATATATATATATATATATATATATATATATATATATACATGTATATTTGTATCTGCATACCTGTGTCTGTGCATATGTATCTTAGGAATGTTTATTGCTTATACATTGTACATTCACTATGGTAGCCAGACTGTACTGTATGTTATGTTATCGATACCAGCCTCACATCATTCAGGTGGCATGGCTTACTGTTAACATCTTGTGGCCCAACATCCCACTCTCATCTAAAAAAAAAGCAAAAGGGCAATCTAGTCCCACAAAAAATCTCACCCCATACATAGCTGTTCATTCCGCACACGTGTCCACTGGACACATGTAATCCGGTAAAATTGGCATCACAACTTATTTTTGTTGACCTCACCCCCTCCCAAGGGTTTGAGTGTCCAAATCTCTCTCCATATTATGTGTATATGCACAGCTGTTGCTGTAGAAGAAATGGGCAGCTATGGACCTTCCCTACACCCTTCCTGCACATCCCTGGCTATTTTCCCCTACTGCCTTTCCCTCTTTGTGCCCCTTTTTTCACCACTTTCCTATCAACCCCTTTTTCTTTTCTTTTAAAGAAATTAGCATGGGGGTAAGCAGAAGTAAGCACTTTTAAGCAGCAGTGAGTGGGTTTAAGTCTGTTTGCACGGGGGTAAGCAATGCCTACACAGTTTAAGCAATATAGAAGCTAACTGAGTATAAGAAACTGTAACCAGAAGTTAGCAGTGCTTACCTCCACGCAAACCCGCATACAACTGCTTTAAAGTGCCTTAATCACACTGTATCCAATGGCCAGTGTTCTGCCCAGGAACAAAATAAGCAGCCTCTGCAAGACTCGAACCTAGGATACTGCACACCATAGACACAGTGATTTACCACTTAGTCATAACAGATATACATAAATATGATGTTTTCAGAAGTATATGATCCAGCCCAGTCATGCTACAGTACAGAGAATGTAACCAACATCTAGATGCATGTGTGTGTGTAAATATATTAATATCTAAACAGATACAACATATATATATATGTAGATATATATATATATATATATATATATATATATATATATATATATATATATATATTTAGAAATATATATAAATATATATTAACATATATACATGCAAATGCCTACACCGACACACACACACACACACACACACACACACACACACACATATATATATATATATATATATATATATATATATATATATATATATATATATATGTGTGTGTCTACACCTATATGTCGACATATGCACAGCAAGGTACATATATGTACGCAGATATAACGCTATGTAGGTATATGCAGACATAGTCATACGTATGTAAGCTGATATATATATCTATATAGGTATATGTGGCCATACATCTGTACATAGCAATGGTAGATTAACCAAAACAAATATGTCCACATGCACCGTTAATGGAGTTGAGAAGCCTCAAACATCTTGCACGAATAGGCATAACCCCCCCCCGAGCCAAACACGTCCACACTGCAATACACTACCAAGTGTTGCAGATCCCATAACCAGGACCTGACATGACATGGGCACAAGATGTTAACAGTACTACATCCCACCTGTATGATGTCAGGCTGTTATTGGTAACATAACATGCAGTACAGTCTGGCTCCCATAGGAAATGTAAAATGTGGAAGCTATCAACATCCCCAGGATACATATACACAGACACATATATGCAGATACAGATATACACACACACACACACACACATATATATATATATATATATATATATATATATATATATATATATATATATACATATATATATATATATTTAAATATATATAGATATACATGTGACTACACATTCACATGCAGAAATATGTACAGTAAGATACATATGTAGAAGGTGCACAAAATATGGAACAACCACTATACCTACAGTTCAAACCTGAACAACTGGACACTGTATGGGCCACCCATACAAATGACAATCATTGCCTGCAACATATACCCACAGAGAGTTATAGGAAAAAACTCCACACACAGGTTTGCAGGAATGGAAAACCTTTATTTGTATACGATTACAGTTCTATATACTATTGCTACTATAATTGGGATTGTCTTCACAGACATGGTGTGTGTGGGGAGTCACATCTGCTTTCCACATGTGTGCCATTGTCTACTGACAGACATCCTATGGACATCATAGTAAAGTACCACTGCTAGCACGTACTTCCACTGTCAACTGCAGCAGAGATATTGGCCAATATGTGTGGACATTCTGACACACTCTGTACAGTCCAGAGGTATATACAGGACCCCTTAGTGCTAACATGTGTACCATGCCTGACAACATGGATGTTAACAGCCATGTAGATGGGTATAACAAATAACTTGTATACATATGCCACCATAGGTTATGCATTCAAACACATGTCTGGCCTGACACATACTACCCTCTGGTACAGGGGTGCCATGGCCACAATCTACCCACTAGATACTGACATACATCCGTACAGCATCCTACTGCTCTGTCTGACATACATGACTGTTAAGGGAGGTCTGGCAGCAGTACATCTGGCAAGCATCTGGACATGACATCTCACTGGGTAAATACACAAAGCTTCTAGGCATGTAACAGTGCACTGTGCAGGCTACAGGCAGGCTGGCTCAACAATGGTCTACCTCTCCTATGGGGCGATGCACGTGTATCTCCATATATAGCAGGCTGTACAGGCATGTCACAGCACAGGGTAAGATGCACCTGTGTGAAAGTGTATAACCACAACCAATGAGAACAGAGCCACAGCCACATATGGCAAGCTAGCATAATATTACAGTATATGGACTATCTGCTCAACACCATTCTCATATGCGCCACTCGCACACTAACCCTACATATACTGGGCTGCTACACAGTTTGGTCTGATGGCTGACTCTGGTATGGGACATGTGTGTGCATGGCCCTACAAACATGTAAGCCAATATGGTAACATACAGTGGACCAGCATGTAATATCGGATAGGGCGGTACATAGGACGATGACAACTACCACAATCTGTACACAGGCCAAGGTACATATTAACAATACACACACTGTCAACATTCACCATAATTTCACAGACCACAGTACTGTACAAACAACCACAGTATGTCCAGGTTATGTCATCAAATATAACCCCTACTGTACATAACATGTATAGCAGTCTGATGTCTCACTGGCTTGTTATCGGATATGATGACACTAATTATGGTGTACAGCACATATGCACCTCTTCATGCATGACATATGTGCAAAGATTGACAGAGTTGGGGCTGGAAGCACATACACAGATCCAATATTGACATGTTGCTGTTATAACCTCTTACATTTACTGTTGTAACAGGGTTTGTTGCAATATATATCCTATGATCCTATGAGGGATATAAAATCAGTAGCTGTCACGGCTTTCACCATCTACAGACTGCAATCCTCACACTACCTTCTGCAGTCCACAGATACATGCTCCATGGGTAACACATGAAACCAAGTCACAACACACTGCCCAATCTTCAGATGACCCTGCAGATGGGGATTCCTCATAAACATAGAACTGACATGGCAGGTATTGAGACATGTAGGACAGCCATATCCAGACACACACTGATGAACCAACATTACTCCAAATGCAGTATAGCAGCACTTACAGTCTGTAGTCAGGTCAGGCACATCCCCATCCTGTTTGTTGCCCTGTTTTCACAGTGTATGCTGTTAGAGGTAAATCCCCAATCCATCTGAGATGCTGCTTGCCAAACAAAAGATCTAGTTCCTGCTCACAGTGAATGAAAATGGCCAACACAAACATGATGTTCCTAGATACTGGAGTGTGTTTTCAAGCAATTGGCTATGGGAATGTTACCACAGCTGTTCGACATGCAATCAGCTAGGGGATGGCTGCAATTCATGCAGAGGCCATCAGCTAATCAAGAGCATCACTTAAAATACACATGCTACTGCCTAAGAAAAGGAGGTGTAGGTCTCCACATCCACCAGAGAGGGAGTGGGAGAGGCAGACAGAGGCAAAGACAAGTCAGGGAGGGGTGGGAGAGTAAAACCTAAGCATGTTTGTGTCATACACCTACCAGCACAGGGTATCAAACCCCTGATGACTATGTAGTGCTATCATAGTTCTATGCAGTTATTGGATGCACCACATAGGTTACCCATTGTGGAGCTCTCAAAACATATATGTGATGGTGAGTAACATCTGCAACAGATATATGGTAGCTATATGGTAGGTGACGTACACGTGCCTGTCTGCATGAACAGGTGCCACCGTCAACACAGCCACACTCTCACAGGGATGCACACACATTGACATACTTGGCAGGTCCAGGATTAAACTCATCAGTAGTGGGATTGCCACAACACATCACTGTGCAGTTATCACATGCACCACACGGGTCATATGGAGGTTGTATGGGAAAAGGGTATGGGGAGGTGTCTGACATCAGACAGCATGCTTCTGTATGCAAATGGGGGTTGCAGTGAGTGTGGATGTGAACATACGCGTCATACAATACATACACAAACACACATGATGCCAGTACTGACATGCATGGGTGCATGTCTGTACGGGTGTGTGGTGGTCGACTGTGCCAGATGGCTATACAGGGCTAGGCGATGGGTATACCTTGGCATCAAGCCACATGACAATGGTCTGCATTGTGGCTCAGGTCTGTGGTTTCTGCTTTTTCTCACACAGGTGGGTATTGTATCCCATATCCAGTCACCTGGGTAACTACTGTGTGTGGCCAATGCTGTGCATCACTAGCCATGTATGTGTTCCTTAGTCCATGACATGGATGGTGTCTGGGATGTGTACACCTCCCATATGCATGTACAGTGACATGTGGAACTGTACCTGGGGTGTCTGTCCCATGTTGTGAACACAGATTATCATCAGATGTGCCAGTCTTGCCCACCTGTAATGGGAACTGGTAATGGGCAGCAAGTTTACCCTGCACCTACATTGATAGCATGCTAATGGCATTCCCTGGTGTCAGCGGCATCTGTCCATACAGGGCATGTTGTCAGTCATGGTATGTCCTTTGTGAGTCACATGTGATGGCACCACAGGTGTTGCAGGTGTCCATTGAGAAACATGGGGAGGGTGCACTGTATGCATGTATGTGCATATTGGACAGATGGACAGGGTGCCATGCCCTCTGTAGCCCACTGCTATCACTCCATAGTTACTATCAGTGGACAATATGCAGTGTACTACCCACATATTGGCTGTTGCCTAGGCATGTGTGTGTGTATGAGACATGGGTTGAGAGTGTGCTCTGGGTAATTCTGGGGTTGCTAACTGTGATTGCCTGTTCTTGATGTCACATGTATGGGTATGGCTTTGCACCTCAGCCTCCCAGCTATTTCACATCTGTTATCCCTGTACGGTGGACATTGCGATATATAGTAGGGCCACCATATAAGAATTATGCAAAAGCCACTATACATTGGTGACAGGTGTCACACACTCACAACCACCTCTATCTACACAGGATACAAGTTACAAACACACACACACACACACACACACACACACCTGTCATGTCTGGGAGTAGAAACCCTACTTGACTAGTTTATTACACTACAGCACTACATAGTTATAGTATGCGCCATGGAGATTATTGGAGTATTGTTCCTCAAAGGTGTATATCACATTGGATGACATCTGAAGATACCAGGAACTGAAGAAAACCAATGAACGCTGAAGTTGACAAACCGCAAGTTCGTGGAAAATCTGGGGTGCAGGATAACAGTAAATCCAAGTAGCAAAAACTGGTTGTAAAATACAACAGCGTTTATTTAACGCTTTTGTATTTTACAACCAGTTTTTGCTACTTGGATTTACTGTTATCCTGCACCCCAGCTTTTCCACGAACTTGCGGTTTGTCAACTTCAGCGTACATTGGATGACATCAGCAGGATTGCCATAGTAGGACATTCTAATTGTAGTGAGTGTGACTAGCCTAAAATGTATTGCTTCATACACAGACACAAAACATCGATAACCGACATGTGTTTGTATAGAACCCCTAACATAAGTCTATACCACACCACAGCATGGAGCTGTTATGGGATGCACCATGGGGATTACAGCAAAGCTTCTTCCCCAAAGGTGTATTTCACAATGAATGACATCAGCAGGATTGCCAAAGTATGACATTCGAATTGTAGTGAGTTTGACTTGCCTAAAATGCATTGCTCCCTACACAGACAGTGACACACACACAAAACATCCACAACCGACATGTGTGGGTACAGAAACCCTAACACAGGTCTACTTCACACTACAGCATAGAGCTCTTATAGGATGTACCACAGGGATTACTGGCGAACTCATTCCCCAAAGGTGTATTTCACAATGAATGACATCAGCAGGATTGCCAAAGTTGGACATTCAAATTGTAGTGAGTATGACTAGCCTATAATGCATTGCTCCATACACAGACATTGAAACACACACAAAACATCCAAAACTGCCATGGGTGGGGATGGAACCCAACCACAGCATTAAATCACACTACAGCCATACACAGTTATGGCATGCACTACAGAGGTTACTGGGTTGCAACCTTCCCAGAGGTGTATTTCTAGGTGGGTGACATCAGCAGCCTTGCCAAAATTGAGCATATGAATTGTAGAGAGTGTGAGTACATTAAACAGCATTGCTCTCTACACAGACAGACACACACACACTTACTATGTTGTGGAGTAGAACACCTACCTAACTACTTTATCACACTACAGCAATATGCAGCTACAGGATATGCTACAGAGATTACTTAGCTATAACCTTCCCAGAGGTGTATTTCTAGGTGGGTGACATCAGCAGCCTTGCCAAACTTGAGTATATGAATTGTAAGGAGCGTGAGTACCCTAAAAAGTATTGTTCTCTACACAGACAGAGAAACACACACACTTGTCATGTCTGGGATTAGAACACCTACCTAACTACTTTATCATAGAACAGCAGTACGTAGTTACAGGACATGCTACAGAAACTATTGGGTTACCATCTTCCCAGGGGTGTATTTCTAGGTGGATGACACCAGCAGCCTTGCCAAAGTTGAGTATATGAATTGTAGGGAGTGTGAGTACCCTAAAAAGCATTGCTATATGCACATAGTCAGACAGACAGACACACACACACACACACACACACACACACACACACACACACACACACACACACACTTGCCATGTCTGGGATTAGAACACCTACCTAAGTATTTCTAGGTGGATGACATCAGCAGCTTTGCCAAAGTTAAGCATTTGTATTGTTGGTAGTGTGACTATCCTAAAAAGCATTGCTCTCTACACAGTCAGAGACAGACTGACATGCACACAAACACACACACAGTTGTCAAGTCTGGGATTAGAATTCCTACCTAACTAGTTTATCACACTACAACAGTACATAGTTATGGGATGCGCCATGGAGATTACTGAGCTACAACTCTCCCAAAGGTGTATTTCACATTGTATGACCTCAGCAAGCTTGTCATAGTAGGGCTATGGGAAGGGCAGTGTGTGTGCATGGGCCATAACCCATTCATCTAGGGGTTGACACACCACATGTGGGCACACGCAGGGTCATATTTCACAGGTACGTGTATACAGCTGCTAAATGACTACTTCCTTGTACAGTCATGTTGCACAGCTGGCACGTACAACACATAGTCTGTCATGCTGACAGATACTGGTGGCTAATATCTGCAGTGAGTGATATCTGCACCTCATGTGTTTGGGGCCCTTTGGCTGTGTGCTGGGTGGGACAGGCCTGGATGGCACCTTGTCACAGTCTGCCTCTTCCACACATCTATGTCTGTCTACCTCTGGCTTATTATAGTGTGTTGTCCATACATACATATATGTCTGTATTCCTATCCACTGTGTGTGGAAGGTATGAGTGGTGCATACTAACAAGTGTTTGCACTAACAACTGTGACTGCCATATATGTCTGGTCCACTGGTGTTTGCAGACATGGCCTTCATATATTTATGTGTATGAGCATGCCCAGTATGATCTTTCAGTATGTTGTTGACTGAAATTGCCTTCATTTCTCTAAGTGTGTGAGCATGCCCAGTATGGCCATCTGTATTGCATGTGTGGATCGAGTCCAGGTAGTTTGTACTGCAGTGCTGACCTGTGTGTTGTACACCGACTTGTAGCATGCTGTCTCTGCAGGGTATCCATTGATCATTTCGCATTGACTGTTACTACATTTCTGTATAGCAGGGGGTGCACACCTGACTGTTTCTACATTTCAACACAGGATTGGGGGGGGGCACACCTGACTGTTACTATATTTCTACATAAGATGGGGGGGGCACACCTGACTATTTCTACAGTTCTACACAGGATGGGGGGGCACACCTCACTGTTACTATATTTCTACGTACACAATTGCTAGGACTGTACTGTAGATTAGGTACTCCATTTCAGTCTGTAGTCTTACCTATTGTGCTGGCTAGAGGCATACCAGAGTGCTATAGATCTTAGCTTTTAATTACCTACATACTGGTTTCTGACATCCTACCCTTCAGAACTGACATCCCACTGCCTGACCTGCTGTAGTCTGTCTGTGTAGGCCTGGGGAGGGGGGGGGTTACCCATAGACCTCATTCAGAGGCCATAGCACAGCCTTTATTTGTGTTTGTCTACACCTGTCCTGCTGGCTGTGAAAGTTGTTGGTTATGTGAACCCCCCTGACTGGCATGTGTGAGTCACTTACCTTGTGGGTGCCCCAGTATTGATGGTGATGCTGCAGGACTGTCTATGTTAGATGCACATAGTACACTCCCTAGACATAGTTAGGCACAGGTAGTGTAATATTTGGCATCCCTTTTACTGTATGTGAGAGTCGGAGAGAGGTGTTATTCCCTGGGTCCCTCCTGTGTCAGTGTATGTGCTATGAATTGCCTCTTTGACAAGGCCAGGGCATACTGGGCATGCCTCCTTCTGCCTACTGGGGCAGGCTCAGGTTGTTCCTCCTCTGAGTCACTCTGTGCCTGTGCAGGCCTTGGCAATGGTGGGGGGCTGTGTGACCATGCCCCATGCTGTTCCTGCTGCAGCTTCTGCAGGATCATATTGTGTAGCATGGCACATACAAGGACGATTTGGGTAAATGGTGAGTACTGCAAGCCTCCACCAGATGTGTCCAGGCACTGGAACCGTGACTTGAGCATCCCAAACACATGCTCTACTATAATTCTGGTCTGTGCATGTGCCTCATTATGGAGTTCTTATACTTGTGTGTGTGTATTTCTGATGGGTGTCATCAGCCACGGCTCCAGTGCGTATCCAGCATCCCCCACTAGGTGACCGTGAGGGATGTCCTCACTGGCAAATCTCTGGTACAGCTGTGTCAAATGCCAGATGTGGAAATCATGATAGTTTCCAGGGCAGCCAGCATACACATTCATTATTATGCCCTGGGCATCGAACACAACCTGGCACTTGATGGAGGGGAAGCCCTTGCAGTTGATGTAGACCCTACACCACTCAATGGCTGCTGCTTTGATGCATATGTGCATGCAGTCTATAGCACCCACTACCTCAGGGTATTCCACTATTTGGTGGAACAGTTGCACATTGCTGGCTAACACCTCACTGGCGTTGGGGAAATATATGTGCTCACCGACATGTGCTGACATGGCAGCCAGGAACTGGTGGAGTACCCTGGATGCTAATGCCTGTGAAATCCTCATCATACCCCCAGTTGGCATTTGGAAGGTACCTGTAGCTAGTATTCTTAGGCCTATACATACCTTGGTATCCACTGGGATGGGTTCGCCTCTATTAGTTCTGTGTGTCAGGTGTGGCCGGCACAGCTCAACAATTTGCTGTAGGTTCATAGGTTCATAGGTTCATAGGTTGGTACTAGGCTATCAGCCCTAGGGCCTATACAAGCCTAGCCATAACAATTCCCTGGCTATTTCTTCCCACATTATTTACTTTCCTGGACCCCTGTCTAGCAGGGCGACTGACGTGATCCCTGGGGTGAATTTTCTTTCCCCCATCCAATCGTCAAGGTTCCTCTTGAAGAGGTCCAAACAGGCACTCTGCTTGACATGTATGGGCAATCTATTCCAGAGTCTGGGGAGTCTCTGGGTCAGGAACCTATCCCTCCAGCATGTTTTGTTTATTGTGATGACAAGGTTTAGATCCCTGGAGCGTGTAGCTCTGAGGGATTGGTATTTCTTTAAGTGTAGCATGTCCAACAGCTCTGGGTTTGACATGGCCTTGTATGTTAAGCAGAGATCGCCTCTGAGTAGACGATATGCGACAGAGTATAGCTGGAGTTTTAAGCGGTCAGCGTGGGCATCTGCTTTAGGCCTGTGATTCTTTTAGTGAGGTATTTCTGAGGCCTTTCCAGTTGTTGCAGATGTCTTGAGAGGTACATACCAAATGGGGCATTGTATTCTATAATGGGTCTAATGAGGGATGAGTACAGTGGGACAATGACCTCCTTTTTTCTGGATGAAAAGCCCTTCATGATGAGGTGTGCCACATAGAAGGATTTCCTGACTGTTGTGGCGATGTGGTTATCGAAGGTGAGACCACTGTCCACCTGTGTCCCTAAGTCTCTTATCACACTTTCTGTGTTTAGTGTACTGCCACCTATATGGTAATTCATGGATACATGTTTTTTCCCAAAGGGGATAACTATACATTTCTTGGCATTGAGCTTGAGCCCATGGCTCTGGCACCAAGCATCTGTTTCTGTAAGGCCCTTTTGTAGAGTATCCACATCATTTGGGGATTCAATAATGGCTCCCAGTTTGCAGTCATCTGCAAATTTTGTTAGCCAGAGTCCCTTAATGTTGACCTGTACTTCAGAGAAGTAGATGCCAAACAAGAGCGGCTCCAGGACTGAACCCTGAGGTACTCCACTTGTCACTTGTCTGGAGCTGGATTTGGAGTCGGCTACTTTTACAGTGTGGGTTCTATCAGTAAGTCATTTAGCAACCCATTGGGTGACATAGGGATTAATGCCCAACTTAGTAAGTTTATCTATGATTCCAGAGTGGGGGATGGTGTCAAAGGCCTTGGCAAGGTCTAGATAGGCTATGTGGACCACCTTACCCTTGTCCATGGCTCTGGAGACTAATTCAAAGAAGTCAATCAGGTTCAGGAGACAAGATCGGTCCTTCACAAACCCAAACTGGGTGGGGTCCAGTGTTTGAAGGTTGCCAATGTCTTTGTTTATAAGTTCCATTATAATACGCTCCATGGCCTTGCAGATAAGGCTTGTCAGACTGATGGGACGGTAGTTTCTGGGATCCAAGGTGGATCCCACCTTGTGGATTGGGATAACTGTAGCTCTGCGCCACTCAGTGGGCATGAAACCTGAGGTGAGGCTATGATTAAACATGACACTTAGGTGAGGTGCCAGTTCATATTGTAGTTCATGTAGTACACAGCCCAGGATGTCATCTGGTCCCATGGATGCTGTATTCTTGGCTTTAGAGAGTGCATTTTGTACTTGTGTTGGCGTTATTGCTGAAATTTGGCAATCTTCCGGTATTGAGATGGGCCATTTAGGGGGTGAGAGGGGGGTGAAGTTGGCACTGAATCGATCTGCCAGGATATTGGCAATATCCTTTGGATCAGTATATTTAATGCCATTCTGTTTTAGCTCAGAGCAGATCTGAGCATTGCCATTTAGATTCTTGACATAGTTATAGAATGCTTTGTGGTTGTCTTTGGAATCTTTGGCAATTTTATTTTCGAAAGGAGGTCCCTTTTCACCCTATAGTGCTCCACTATCTCCAGCTCATGTAGCCCCTGGTAGGTTACATGAGTCTGTACACTCTTTTCCGTCTCTTTACTGTGGGTTGGTTGACAGCATTCACATCCTCACCACCCTCAGCCTCTTCCACAAGTTGTATGATAGCTATTGTAGCCCGTATAATTTTGTGCTGTGAGTGTTAAAAGTTCCCCGCTTGTATACACCGGTGGTATAGAGTGTGGGAAAAAACAGAGGGGAAGGTGTTTGCTTAGTTTATAGTGGTGTTCTCAGCTGGGCTAGTCTGCTGCCTGTGTAATTGGCTGATTCTGACACATTTCCCCTGCCAGCTATGCTAGTTCTACTAGATTACCTTCCTACTGCTGTTTTTCCTTCCCATTGCCTTCCTGTTTAAGCCCAGGGGTGTGCTGCACAAACAGAGTGCTCAAATGTGCACAGAGCTGCTATTTCCTGGTTAACTTTTTTTTTAAACCTTTAAAACCCAGTGTGCAGCGCACACACCCGCTTAGACAATGTACAGAGTGCTAGGCAGAGTCAGACACACACCCTTCCTTAGCTGTGCTTAGCTAGGAGCAAACCTGAGCCACAGGGCTCCAGTCTGCTTACAGTATGCCTGACACCCCCCACCCATGATGTCACCTAACTCCTAGGCTTACACCAAGCTATTCCTGCTCTTACACTGTTGGGACCTGACTCACATGCTGGGGAAAACTGGGATTCACTATCATTCCCCTCATTTGCATAGGACTGCCTGCTGATGCATAGTTACATGTCTCACAATGAGCCTCCCCCCTTAGCAACCACTACTCATTGGCCATGTTGTCTTTTACCTGCCATTGACTTGCATGGAAAAATAGTGATTTTAGTTCAAATGCTTAATTTAGGTTTATTTTATTTCCCCCCAATCCCATTTGCGTGCCTCTGCCCTACACTTAAACAGCCAAGATCGGCTAAAAAAAAAAATTAAAAGTTGATTTTTTTTTTATTTTTTGTTTTGTTTGCAGTGCCAATGGCCTTATACTTGGCCATTGACATACTTCCTCAATGATATGCAACCTTTATTTGGAGCTGTCATAGCTCCGTTTTAGATTTTGCAGAAATGTACTCGGTTACTAACCGAGTACATTTCTACAGATTGCACTAGTCCTGCACGGACAGTCGCAAGCCTCCTGGATCATAAAATCACCTCATTTGCATGGATTTCTCCTGCAAATTGGGTGATTTGCATACAAGGGCTTAGTCCATGCAGGATTAGTGCAGGAGCTCTCGTGCACACCCCTGTAGGCTGTTCCTGGATCTCACGGCAAACATATTGCCTGCTAGAGCTCCTGCACTGATACTGCATGCCATGCAGGGCATAGTGAATCCGGGGAACACTGTGTCCCTACAGTGTTGGATGTTCTAACTTTACTGAAATCCCTAGCTTTTTGTAAGCTGCACCATTGAAATTTTTACAAATGATTTCAAGTAATTCTGTTTTCTTCAAAACTCCCTGCGCTACCTCCAACAAAAGCAATAACTAGAAAATGGAAATCAAAGTCTAAACTAACTTTACTAGAAGTAACAATGATAGTAACAGAGATAAGACAACTAGAATTGAGATCTTTAGAAAAGGGTAGGAATAAATTACACAGGAAAAAAATTAGAAATGTGGGACCACTATATGCAGATGAGGAACAATGTTTAAAAGAAGGCAGGATCTGAATGAGCTATGCAATGGTTGACTGACAATGACTGGATATATTCAAAGTGATGTATAATATTTGCAGCTACAGTTGTGTTGCCACGTTTTGTAGGGTATAATGTTTGCAAATGAGATTGTGCTGCTATGATTTATTTTCATAAGTGTAAGATTATCTGTGTCACACATGATAATTTAATAAAGATTTTTCTTGTAAAAAATTCCTGCACTACCTTTCCTAGAAGTACATAATAATAAAACATGCTGATGCTTGTGTATAATATCCAAACAACGTGTACTCAAATCTTCATAGGTTAGTAGTAGGCTAACTGCCCTTGTAGGACAATTTAAGCCTAGCCAATTACCCCATTTGAGAATCAAACCCTGCACCCTGTGCCTATAAGGTGAACATCTTAACCATTATGCCAACCTCCCACTCAATTGCATCATATTATAAACTAAAAAAGAACAGTAGAATAAATAAAAAAAAATAAAGAAATAGGGGAAAAGGTTGATTACATGGTGCAGAGAAATAACATCTGGACTACAATCCACATGAGACAAGTTCATCTACTGGTATGGATACAGGAGGAGCCAATCAGGGAGGGAGTAAAAGATAGAATGGCTGAGGCTGGCAATCCATCCTGGGTGGATGTTGGCAGGCTAACCCAGTCGAAAGTCAGAGTGCAGCATGCAGTTAGACCAAGGATATGTGTTTGGTTTTGTTAAGCTGAAGTGATGCACTAGCCTTCCAGGGGAGCATGTACACAGGCATGCATGTGAGTGCTGGAGTAAGAAATATAGCAGGTCCACATGGCTTCCTATTATGATTACTAGACTTATTAAGTATGAGCCTGGTATTAGAAAAAAGTCCAAAAATACAGTAGAACAATGAATGTTGAACATCACTCTTCTTGTTAAAAGTTGTGTTATTGCAGGGGGCAAGCCTCTACCTTTACTACACCTGATGTGGGGTGGGGGCAACTGCAGCCAAGCTTATATATATATATATATATATATATATATATATATATCTACACACACACACACACACACACACACACACACACACACACACACACACACACACACATGTGTACCAACTCTCAGACTGCCTCACAGAAAAGGGACTATGTCAGGGAAACTTATATACATATATATATATATATATATACATATATATATATATATATATATATATATATATATATATATATATATATATATATATGCACACACACACACACACACACACATGTGTGTGCGTGTTTGTGTGTGTGTGTGTGTGTACATGTGTGTGTGTGTGTGTGTGTGTGTGTGTGTGTGTCTGCGCACGTGTGTGTGTGTGTGTGTGTGTGTGTGTGTGTGTGTGTGTGTGTGTGTGTGTGTGTGTGTGTGTGTGTGTGTGTGTGTGTGTGTGTATACCAACTCTCAAATCACCATGCCTCATAGAAGAGGGAATGTGCCAAGGAAACATCAGTCTTGAAGATATTGCATGTAAGTTCAAATTCTTATCAGTAATTCAGTCTTACCATTCCTAGACTTGTACAAAGAAATCTAAGAATATCACATATTTACTGGACTGCACAAATGTGAACTCACATTCAACTGCTTTTAGGTGAGAACTTGGGCTATACAATGACTGTGATGACTGACTAGATGACAACATCCCATGGTTATCTCTTTTCTTACAGTGAACAGAGTAATCAGTTGTGGAAGTGTTGATGTCTAGCAGACACAAGGGACAGAAATAACACGCAAAAAAAAAGAAAAAAATTGAAACAAAAATGATCACTTCTAGATGACCCCAGGAAATCCCTCTTCTTCTGACTTCTTACATAGAACTTTTACTTAAAGGGTTTTGTTAACAACCACAAAACATTTCAAAATATATCCTCAAGCAGTCTAACATGCAGTTCTTCTTTAATCAGAAATGTAATTGCTGGATTTACCCTTTTACTCAGTATCTTTACTCTGGTCATGTGTATTCTCTTTGCATTGACATTCAAAGTACTTTTCAGATGTTCAGAAGTTGATCGATGACACGCAATACATTAATCCACTCTTTTAACATTAAAGCTCTGTACACAAAAAATTGACACCCAACAATTCCAACTCAGAATATGGGATCTGTGTAACATTCATCCACATGTAAGACAAAACCTTTCACATTTCTCTTTATTTATTTGCTATCCTCCTTTGCCATAGACTTCTTTTATAGATGTGGTTTGTTTGTCATGGTTTTAGGTACCAAATTGTCAGCATAATAACAAAAATCAAAGGGAATGTTTACGTATTTGTTGAGATGTGGGTGTAAGAGTTTTTATACAGGGGAAACTTACAGGAGTCTTAGGGTCTGGTTGCAGGAACATATTAGGGACATAAAAAATAAAAAATTAGAGAGTCCCCTTGGGAGTCATTTTTTGACAGCACACAACTCTAACCCTGATTGTCTTAGGGGTTGTGTCTTGGAATAATTGCAAGAAACTGCTGATTTTAAAGTATGGTACTTTGGAGCCTCAGGGACTCAACAAAGAATGTAATTGGAAGTATGTGATTTGAATTGTATGCTTAATTGATTAATTGTTTTGTGCAATATGCTGTATATAAGTAAACAGTATTTTGTAGTGTTTTTACTCCTGGAAGGCTGTGTAAGCCGAGGCGCTAAGTGTTTCATTAAATTCGCTTACTTTTTGGATCAGTGGTCTTGGTGGTATTTTAATGTTTAAGCATCAACCTTTTCCAGCCTAATCGTCCATCTGCACAATATATGTTTCCTTCCAAACTACCTAAATAATACCTAACAAGCAATAAAGGATTAATTCCACAATCCACATTAATCCCTCTCACTATTTATAGCCATCCTCTGTAAAAAAGTAACCTCTAATTTAAATTTAGACAAGCTTTACATTTTCTGGACCCATTTTCGATTTTTCAGATTTATTGCCAAGTAACAACACCCTAATAATTGGAACAGAGGTTTATGATTCAGGCTAGTGAAATGTAATATCCACTCACCTCCCTCTTACACTTATTCACTCATTCATTAATTTATTTGTTTAATTATTTATGCATTTATTTATCCACCCTTGTCAACCTGGTATCTAGAATGGATTAAGGACTCTTTTTTTGTTATCACCACAAGCAATGATAGAATGATATTCTACAAGAAGAGCAATAAAACTGTGTAGTTATATAAAATACAACATGGCAGGTACTCAGAAATAAATCACAGGCACTACACAATATGTGCACAGAAAATACATAGTTAAGTGCATACATAATGAAGATTTTTACATCCGACTTTCAAACAAGGTGATAAGTTCAATTACAAAGGATAAAGCAAGAATGGGTGGCAGTAAGTCCAATTAACTAGTATTAATATCTAACCTACTATGGGGCTTAATTTAAAACATTTTAATGGACATATAATTTTATTTGTCTGAAAATATTATTAACCATTGCCTTGGAACAAGTACATAAGTAATATACTTTTGATAGTTATGAAGTCATTCCCTGAATACCAGTTAATGCTTTAACATTCTTACTTCTTTTGGAAGGCAATTTTAGGAAACAGGTGTTACATACTTCTCAACTGTACAGATTTTTTGCAGAATGTCCATATTTTTGCTTCACATTTTTGGTCTGTTCTTCATAAAATATGTGGTTTTCTGGCTAGTCACTTAAGACTGAAGTATCTAAATAATAACATACATCTTCCTTCATATCCTTCAGAAAACACACACAAACACAAATCCTGTTGTTCTAACAACTTTCTACTTTTATAAGAGCAATATTTAAAATCTGTCTCTATTTTTGGGCCTTTGCCCCCCACCCCACCATTATTTTATGCTTTGTCCAGATTTCTTGCAGGTTGAGAGGTATGGGTCTAACCCTAAAAAACCTTCTCAGCTATGGAGCAATGTAATGATGGTCACAGAAAAGCCAATTTACCTATGCTTTTGTAACTTAGATAATATGTGCTGATGTTTTAAGAATAGTTTCCTTGACAGAAAGAGGCAGTAATTTGAGATTACCTGTTTGACTGACAATGAGTTTTAGCAGACAAAGCATCTGAACTTTTATCTGCAGCCAGTTAACTTTTGCTATTGTTTACAATGATTTTTTTTCATGCATGTGACAGTGAAACACACATGGTTATTTTAGTTTTAGTTATCTGTATAATTACTTGAATGCAATGACAGGAAAGGCATACTTCGGTGTCAGGATCAACATTCTTCCTTTTGCTTTTCACGCTTCCTAGGCTGCCAGGTTATGTTCCATTTATTTATTTATTTATTTAAATGTGTTTACTGGGTAGACCACTGACCAAAGAATGACCAATTACATGCTTAGCTTATTTAACCTGTGCTAGTACCTATTCACCTGTTTGAAATGTGTGTCTGTAAATGAGAGATGCTGATCTAAATAGATTTCTAAACATGTCTTGGTTATAACATAGGTTATAACATAGGTACCAGTGGCTCGCAGGGGGTCAGCAATGCAAAACTGGGGATATGACTCTAGTTTACCTGTGCCATATAATGCCATACTGCACACTTCCTAGAATTAACAATCAGTGTTTTATCCCAGAGTTCACTCGCATTTGTCTAGACTTAATCATGTGAAATGGAAGAAGAAATAGGAGATTTTAAGAATAATATGTGATTAGTATATAGTTTGCATAGCAATGGATTAAGCCACGGGGAACTTAACACCTTTAATATATGCTACCTCGAGCAAAGAACCTGTCTTAGACTGTTAAGAGAATGTTATAATAATTCACTAATGCAATGAAGTGATTCTTATCAGAGAGCACTCATTGCCAATCAACAACATGCACTTCAGCTAGCAACATGGATTCCCTAGACTCTGAAGTGGACCTAATTGCAAAACTCAAATTAAAATTAAATTATCAATCATAGGATCATAGGTGTTTATTAGGCTATCGACCCGGAGGTCATTTCAAGCCTAGCTGTTTCATCCCAACGTAATACCATATATATGGTAGTCAATAGCTAAGGTTGCATTTAGTAATGACTGTCCATGTCCAGGAGAGTTGTGGGTGCTATTCCAAGTAAGAATTTATGGTGCCCCATCCACTCATCCAGGTTCTTCTTGAACAGTGTCATAGAGGTGCTCTGTGTCAATATTAAGCAATGAAATATTTTCCCACTTAGCTGACAATTTCTTAGTATTCCTTTAATGTAAACATTTGATAATCCCATCATGTCTTCTGGTCCTTGTCATCTTTTCCATGCAAATCATTTAATGCTTTTACAAAAAATGTTAGTTTCCATTTGTTCAGTATACCAAAAGAAATGGTAAACAAAATTATCTTCATCATGTGTCCTCTGCAGATCAACGCTTAAAGTGTTTTTCACCTATGCCATTGTGATATCCCTATAAGTTAAAATATCTGTGTTCCTTCACTACCCTTAAATCATATTTATCTGGGTGAAATAATAGTTGTGCCTCACTCTTTCAGAACTTTGCAGATTGTTAATCAGGTAATCTAACTTGATGCAAGTTTCCCTTTGTAGAGGCAACACAAGATAACTGTCTGGTTATGTGACTTGATCACAGCTATGCATTATGTAAATTGATGTGGAAGGAATCAAACCTTGTAGTTACAGGATCCAGCTGATTAACATTTTGGAGTTGTAACCCTCTGTACCATCTGACAAAGACAAATAACAACAATCACCCATTAACTGTATATTCTTTCCTTCTCTCATTATCTATGTGCCTCTCATCCAAATGTAAGTCTCTCACTTCTCATGTCTAGCTCTGTGCCCCTAGTTTATTCCTGGAAACCTACAAATAAGTCAGATCCAACAGTTATTTATCCACTGCTCCTAAATCCTCCTAAAGTGGTCCATTTCCACCTCTGTAGTAACCTTTTTTTTCATCCTATAGTGTTTCTCAATCCAACACTCATGTCTTCTTACCCAGACTTATGTGATATCATATAGCATAGCTAAACTCATGACAATCCTTACTTTGGCTACATGACTTGCAGTTACTATATTTTTTACTTGCTATCACAAACAACCTCTTTTTAATGTGGGGTACAAGACCAGCAAATCAGCTGATTACTTATATGTCAACAACTTTCATGCAATTTGAAAACCATTTCTGTCTCTGGATTAGCCTCTGCATTAACCTGTGGATATTTGTATGGTGTGAACAGAGTGTATTGTGATAGTCCTGCTAATCTGAGCAAATTAGAAAGTTTATGAGTTTTGTCTAGATCTTTCCTGTGGAACGTGGTAATTTTTCACATTTTTTGGCATTAATATATGCTGATGTGTGTTTTTGATTAAAAGATTCAAGATGATAATAATTTTTGGCATTTAGGTTCATAGGTTCATAAGTTGGTACTAGGCTAGGGCCTATACAAGCCTAGCCATAACAATTCCATCGCTATTTCTTCCCTGGACCCCTGTCTAGCAGGGTGACTGACGTGATCCCCAGGGTGAATTTCCTTTCTCCCATCCAATAGTCAAGGTTCCTTTTGAAGAGGGCCAAAGAGGCACTCTGCTTGACATGTATGGGCAATCTATTCCAGAGTCTGGGGAGTCTCTAGGTCAGGAACCTATCCCTCCAGCATGTTTTGTTTATTGTGATGGCAAGGTTTAGATCCCTGGAGCATGTGGCTATGAGGGATTGGGATTTCTTTAAGTGTAGCATGTCCAACAGCTCTGGGTTTGACATGGCCTTGTATGTTAAGCAGAGATCGCCTCTGAGTAGACGATATGTGACAGAGTATAGCTGGAGTTTTTTAAGGTGGTCAGTGTAGGCATCTGCTTTAGGCCTGTGATTCTTTTAGTGAGGTATGTCTGCGCCCTTTCCAGTTGTTGCAGATGTCTTGAGTGGTACATACCAAATGGGGCATTGTATTCTATAATGGGTCTAATGAGGGATGAGTACAGTGGGACAATGACCTCCTTTTTTCTGGATGAAAAGTCCTTAGTGATGAGGTGGGCCACATAGAAGGATTTCCTGACTGTTGTGGCAATGTGGTTATCGAAGGTGAGACCACTGCTCACCTGTGTCCCTAAGTCTCTTATCACACTTTCGGTGTTTAGTGTACTGCCACCTATATGGTAATTCATGGATACATGTTTTTTCCCAAAGGGGATAACTATACATTTCTTGGCATTGAGCTTGAGCCCATGGCTCTGGCACGAAGCATCTGTTTCTGTAAGCCCCTTTTGTAGAGTATCCACATCATTTGGGGATTCAATAATGGCTCCCAGTTTGCAGTCATTTGCAAATTTTGTTAGCCAGAGTCCCTTAGTGTCGGCCTGTACTTCAGAGAAGTAGATGCCAAACAAGAACGGTCCCAGGACTGAACCCTGATGTACTCCACTTGTCACTTGTCTGGAGCTGGATTTGGAGTCGGCTACTTTTCCAGTGTGGGTTCTATCAGTAAGCCAGTTAGCAACCCATTGGGTGATGTAGGGATTAATGCCCAGCTTAGTAAGTTTATCTATGGTTCCAGAGTGGGGGATGGTGTCAAAGGCCTTGGCAAGGTCTAGATAGGCTGTGTGAACCACCTTACCCTTGTCCATGGCTCTGGAGACTGATTTGAATAAGTCAATCAGGTTCAGGAGACAGACCGGCCCTTCACGAACCCAAACTGGGTGGAATCCAGTGTTTGAAGGTTGCCAATGTCTTTGTTTATAAGTTCCATGATAATACGCTCCATGGCCTTGCAGATAAGGCTCGTCAGACTGATGGGACAGTAGTTTCTGGGATCCAAGGTGGATCCCCCCTTGTGGAGTGGGATAACTGTAGCTCTGCGCCACTCACTGGGCACAAAACCTGAGGTGAGGCTATGATTAAACGTGACACTTAGGTGAGGTGCCAGTTCATATTGTAGTTCATGTAGTACACAGCCTGGGATGTCATCTGGTCCCATGGATGCTGTATTCTTAGCTTTGAAGAGTGCGTTTTTTACCTGTGTGGCCGTTATTACTGGAATTTGGCAATCTTCCAGTATTGAGATAGGCCATTTAGGGGGTGAGAGCGGGGTGAAGTTGGCACTGAATCGATCTGCCAGGATACTGGCAATATCCTTGGGATCAGTATATTTAATGCCATTCTGTTTTAGCTCAGAGCAGATCTGAGCATTGCCATTTAGGTTCTTGACATAGTTATAGAATGCCTTGTGGTTGTCTTTGGAATCTTTGGCAATTTTATTTTCGTAACTAGCTTTGGAGGATTTTATGAGGAATCTCAGTTTCTTACTGAGGCTGGTAAGGGAGTTTTTTGCATCCTGGTATTTTCCTATTTTCTGCAACAGTTTCTTCCTTTTGTTGTAAAGTTTTTTTTATGGCAGGGGACCACCAGATTGGCTTCCTTTTTTTGGATGAGAGCATTTTGGTTCTATTTGGGATGGCATGGTTCATGCATGAGTGGATGTGCTCATACAGTGACGTAGTGTGGGATTCAGCAGTTGAACTTTCAGTTCCCGTCTGCATGGGTGTCATGAAGTCTGTCACTTCTGAATTGAGTAGCATGAAGTTGGCTTTGGAGAAATTTTTTATGGAGGTTTCCTTACTGGGGGGTGGGGTGGGATGTGGATGTTAAGGGTGATTAGCATATGGTCAGACCTGACTAACGGGGGGGTGACCATAGGTATGGAGCATCGATTTCCCATGTTGGTAATGACCAGGTCTAGGATATTGGAGCCCCTGGTGGGACTATGTATTAGTTGATCCAGGGCGTTGGAATTTATGAATTCCAAGAATCGTTGGGCAAAGGTGTTGGTACATGAGTAGTTTTCCCAGTTAATGGCAGGGTAGTTAAAATCACCCAGTATTAGGGGGTTTGGTTCTATCTTAATATTTTCCAGTATGTTTAGAAAGGTGTAGTGAGAATCTTGGGGCATGGTGGGGGATCTGTAGCAAGCTACAATTTGGATTGCAGTCTTACCTAGTGTTAGTTGCACCTGGAGAATTTCAGACACATTGTGTTGGGCAACTAGCCTGGTAATGTGAATATCCTTGGTGAATATTGACACTCCTCCACCTTTAGTGTTTCGGTCTTGGTTTGGTGGCCAAAAAGTGTGGTAAGAGTTGTAGCCTGGTATTGCAGGATGCTCTCTGGAGCCTTGAACCAGGTCTCAGTTACTGCACAGATATCAATGTTCTCCATTTTTAGGAGTGCCTCGAGAGAGTGCATTTTGAGGTTTAGACTTCTAGCATTGTGTAGCATTACTTTCAGATTTTGCATGCTTGTACCTGTTACAGTGGTGGTTTTGTCCTTTGAACTTTGCCTAAAAAAGGCACTATAGGAGTGGCAAGAGCCTTAGCCAGTAACCTGAATCACAGGGGTGATATGTGCAGACCATCTCTGGCAAAGCATCATGGTCTGTCGATCATGTCGTCCCAGGCAGACAGATACTGGATCCCCTTTGAATGACACCAGAAGCTTAGCCAATTGTTGAAGTCAATCATTTTGTCCTTATATTGTGGTATCATTCTGGGCAAAGGCAGGATGCTACTCAGGGCTAGGGTCATACCTGCCTGGGCCACATGATCCAAGTGCTCTTCCATGTCTCTTTTCATGTAGTCCAGGGAGGTACGTCTCAAGTCATTCACTCCAACATGGACAATGACAGAGTCATATTTGTACTTGCTGTGGAGTGACTTGAGTGCATGCGTTATGTGGCGGATCCTGGCACCCGATAGGCAGCTGACTGTAATTCTCTCCTTGTTTAACCTGGTGAGTAGAACATCAGTGTGCCGGACGTCAGAGTCACCTATGACTAAAGTATTAGGTACGTTGTCTTGCCTTAGGGGCTGTTGCTGGGTGGCACACTGGTGTTGTGAACTATGTGACACTTTGGTTGTGATTGGTGTTTGTTTGCGTTTCAGCTTCAGAGGTCCTTGTTGCTTGGGCAGGTTACAGTTAAGGGCCTCTGCATATGTGGATTTAGTGTTTCCATATGTGGGTGTTGGTGGTGCGGATTTAGAAGGGCTATGTGTTGCTTGAGGTGTAGTGTGGGTGTTAACCTTCTCCTCTTGACTGTCTAGCACAATCTTGGGTGGAGAGAGCTTTGCTTCCATTTTGGCTATGTAAGTGCATCTCTCACAGGTTGTAGTGTTGGGTGGTAGGAGGAGAGGGTTGTCTGTGTGCATGAGGCAATTACTGCATTGCCCCAGTATGCCCAGATTCTCCAGGTGGACAGGAGAAATCACCGGAAGCTGAGCCTTGGACATGCCTGGTTTGGTGCTTTTTTTTTTTTTTTTTTTGTAAAGTACAGGAGCTGTTTTCCCTTACCTTAGCAAGGTACTTTGCAATTATAGGCTTAGTGCCCACTATTAATTTCTCCTTATTAACAAGGAGAGTTGAGTGCTTGTATCAGTTTAAGGCTTCCTAGTGCTTTCCAGCAGGTATTAGAGCAAGTGCTTGTCACAGGGATGCTTAAAGGTAAGATGAAAAAAAAAATGCACACTGCAGTGTGCACTAGAGAAGTTAGATGTGAAAGTGGGTAACTTATATAGAGTTACACTCTAGCTCAATGGACTTGATGATCAAGACTAACAAACTTACTGCTCTAATCCACTAGATATTGGATGATACTGATAAAATTCACAAAGTTATCATCTCCCAACAAGTAGCAGTAATAGCCTGGGAAGTGAAGTTTGCACAGATAAGAGCTGGCCTCATCATATAGACCGCCAAGGTTCTCTGGTCATAGCACATAAGCATCAGAAGGAAATGACAACAATACAATACAATACAAGTTAAAAGAGTCTAGTAAGCAGTAACATAACAGTTATCTGCTGCAAAATATGGCTAAAGGTGAACTGAAAGGATAAATACACAACTGATTTATTGGGGGGAGAGACACCTGCTGGAAGCACACACTATAGTCAGTCATTAAACATATTGCTCAGAGAACTCATAGTTTAAGCAGTGGCGTCTTCCTCCTCCCAAAGAATATAACAGGTAACATTAATGTTTCCATTGCTAGACTCTGATCCTCTGTTTTTCCTAACCTGTGTCCCTGTGCTGTGAAGAGAACATAGACATTTGCTGAGATCATGAAAATATACTTTCAGAATGGTTTACCAACACAGCTGACTACCCAGCAGATTTATAAATAAAATGGAAAACTACATGCAGAACTTAAAAGGTAGTAATGGACTTTCTACAGGTATACTTTCTGATTTGTGTTTTTGTTTTTTTTCATACATACTTTCCTCCAGCAGCCATGAACAATGAATCTCCTTTAGCATTGGTCAAACCTGTTGCTCCATAGTGGGATAGTAGGACATAATTCAGCCCAAAAATAATACAGCAGTGCTCCTAGCTGGTGGCACCACACTTCTGTCCTGTCCAACAAATGATGAGTGACTGAAAAAGTCAGTCAGGGATTTGAAATCTATTCCATAGAAGGTGTCTTCCAAGCAGTAGAACTCTGTCCGTGTTAACTAGTGGAGTTTGTCTAGTTTAAGTATTTGTCTGGAGAGCTGACAGATTCCTTGAACTTTACAAGATAACCTGTTTACTGCATGGTCTGTATGGACTGAATACTGTTATGAGAAATGCATTAAGGAGCTGTTTTTTTTCTTTTGATTCTGCAAAGCTGTCTAATATTTTGATCTGTAGCTTGCTGAATAAACAAGTATTTTTATGTATGTCCTACTCTAGTACCTTTTTGAAATTTAAAAGACATATAGATATGTAAACTGTGTGTGTGTGTGTGTGTGTGTGTGTGTGTGTGTGTGTGTGTGTGTGTGTGTGTGTGTGTCTATATATATATATATATATATATCTATATATATATCTATATATCTATATATATATATATATATATATATATATATATATATATATATATATATATCAAAGACAAAACCTCCAGCACTCCAAAACAAAGTTTCAAGTGTTATTCCTTTAATTCCTTGAATATCTCGAAAAAACAATAAATAAACAACTAAAATAGTGGAAACAGCCTCCAACCAATATGACCATCACAGACTAGCTTTGCAAAAAAGCATCATCGGCGCTAAATATATATATATATAGAGAGAGAGAGAGAGACACACATATATGTATTCAGAGTAGACTGCTTTTACTATATCCAAACAACTAAAAAGTAATATGAATGTAAATGTATTACTTGGGATGTGATATTTCTGTATATAATTCTGTATTGTAGTCCTCAGTGATTTTCCATGTTATCTCTTTCTGACACTATGATTATTTTTAATTATAAAAGTTTGAGATGGCTGAATAATTATAATTAATTACAAAAGGATGAATTAATATTATGCTTTGAACATTTTTGTTAATTACATAGTGAAGAATTAGAGCTTGCTTTGAATTAATTAAAGTGTTCTGCCAACCATGAAGAGAAAAGAAATATTATTTCAGAAATTTATCCATGAACTTGCTCTGATTGCAAAATTAAACTCGTCAAACAGAAGCTGCATAGGTATGTTTAAGTACATCTGCTGATTAAGGATATAAACTAAGAAAGTCATTCAATAACTCCTATAATGATGTGCTCAGATAATCTCATGAGTTACAGTGTTGTGACAGTATGTGTATCAAAAGGTTGATTTGTGTGTCCTGATGATAACTTACTTAATTGTTTGACTAGATTGTATACTTTTATGAGTGTTTCCTTTTTCTCTGTGGCATAGCAAAATGTTGAGGCAGAAGGGGTAGAAAACAGACTAAAAATAAAAATGGTTATATTGCATTGTGATATGAGAACAAGCTAAAATGTATGTTAAATACTTTCCCATTGTGTGATCTTTTCAAAAGGTAGATTTTTCTATTTATAATCATGTGAAGAGTTGCAGCTGCAATGTAGGGGAAATTCATTAAAGTTTACATAATTTTTTTTGTGTATGCTTTGCACTGCGATGCGTACATGAGCACAAACAGTTTTAGATTCAGTAAACCCCATTTAGTGGCATGCAAGAAAGTGCAAATAGAGAAACTTACATGCAATGCAAATGTAGGCTTAAGCAGTTATATTTCATGCAAATTAGCCTGGTGGAGCAATCCAACAAGCAGGGAGATATCTGTGTAGACTCCATGGCCATGTTAGTAATGTACATAGAAATTTTCCACATAGAGGAGTCTACACGAAAAAAAGGGAATGTAAAAGTCCACAAATATGGATATAACTCCCCTCAAAAGGTTAGATCATGGAATTAAATGTGCAAAACAAACATTGTGGATGTCTGAAAAAGACAGGGAATATGTGAAATTAGTCATTTTTGTTTTTATTAATTTCCACATGTTTGTGCTATGTGCTGCAATGTGCAAACATGCTTAACAGAAAAATAAAAAAAAATTGTAAAAATAACACTTATATTGTACTTTATATAAATGTACTGTAGCACCCTGTGTTGGGTCTGTACAATGGTACATTCTTGCTGTTTCCCAGCTTAAATAGTTATGAACCGTGTAGTTTCCAGGTTGTCAGCACAAATATTTATGCAAATGAAGGGTAACTGCAGTGCATTTGTTAATCACTAAAGGGAGTAAGTATGTCTGCATATCAACATTGTGTAGGCTCCTACATGACATTTACATTCTCACTGGATTTTTTGTGGTCAGTGTGCGTGTTTGTGCAGTGTGCCGCTTGCTGCAAACAGTTTGGGCATAGCGTAGGGTGTTCATGAGACCAGACTACTCACGTGTAACTTATGACATAGCCTGCTGTGAATGAAAGCAGAACATATTGAATTAATATTACATAGTATTGTATAAGATATGCTGCACGACACAGAGCATAGCTCCATGTCATGAAATAAAGTAGGTACTTTAAATCATGTCAAGTTTTTCTTAAGCAGGTAAACTGCAGCATAATTAGCCAATCCCACATGGTGGAGCTACATCACAACTGTACAAAGTATGCATACACCCTACACTCTGATTTTCCTCAATGCTCTGAATCATTGGAGTAGAGACTTGGAAATTTTGACTGAGATAATGCTAGGGGCTGCTGCACCTATTCTACATCTGTATGTGCTCGAGGCTGAAATCAATGCTGCTGATGCTGCTGACAATAGGCCTAGGCTGAGGAAGAGGGCGAAGAATGTTCAGGCCCAGGATAACCTACCAGGAGCTACAAGAGCTGGAGGTTGTAGAGTCCTTCAGGGTGGACAGGGACATATTACAAGAGATCAGTGAGCTTTGCCACCATCAACTCAGAGGCAGAGCTAACAGAGGGGAACCCAACCTAGTGGAAACTAAGGTATGTGTAGCCCTTAGGATACTAGCAACAGGTACTTTTCAAAGACCAACTGGGGACATGATGGGGGTGTTACAGGCATCTGCATCCGGGATATTGCACCAAATTCTGGATGCTATGATCCCACATGCCAGTGAATACTTATCTTTCCCCCTTGTCCCTTAGGTGAGGGCCAGAATACGCAACACTTCTATCATGTTGCACACTACCTTGAAGTATTGGGTGCCACAGATTGCATTCTTTTACACATCAAGACACCATCTGGTGAGCAGAGTAGAATCTACACTAACCGCAAGTAATACCACTCCATCAACTGCCAAGTCGTGTGCAATGCCCAGGGGATTATCATGAATGTGTGCGCTGGCAACCCTGGCAGTTATCACAACTCCCATATCTGACACACATCACAGCTGTACTGGATGCTTGGTAGGGGTGGTATCCCACAGGGCCATTTACTCGGGGATGCTGGCTGCTCCCTGGAACAGTGGATGATGACACCCATCAGAAATGCGTACACACCCATGGAAGAATGCTATAACGAGGCACACGCACAAACTAAGAACATCACCGAGTGTGTGTTTGGGTTTCTGCAGTCATGGTTCCAATGCCTCGATATATCTGGTGGAGACTTGTAGTATACTCCAGCCACATGTGCACAGATATTCACAGTATGTGCTATGCTACACAATCTGATCCTGCAGAAACAGCTGCAGCAGGATCAGCAAAGGGAAGGGAAGGGATACACAGCCTCCCAACAGTGCCTAGGTTACCACAGCCACAGTCACAGGAGGACTCAGAGGAGGAACCCTCTGCTAATCTCCCTGTAGGCAGACGTAGGCATGCTCAGTATGCCATGGCTTTGTCTAAGAGACAACGTATAGCACATTCACTGACAAGCTAGCAACCTATGGACTAACACCTTACTCTTACTCACATACAGATATTAAAACTGATGCCAGCCAAATCACACAACTTGCACCTATCCAAGTATTGCCTGTGTAGTGCTTGCATCAGACAAAGTCATCCCTGAACTACAGTTGTGTCAACTGCTGCACTTATAAGGTAAGTCCATAACCATCACAGTAATATAGTGAACTGTTGTGTTAAGTCATTGTAGCTATGGACCGGTTACATTATGCAGGCAACTATACTGGGCTATTTGGACAGAAATTACATCCACATGGGACTACAGACACCCATTATACTTACATGTCACCATTTGTATTCAGTAGGCCTCATGCATGGAATATTCAAGCAGTCCTACTGCAACAGATTACTATACATCATTCAAGGAACATGTTAGAAAGTGAGGTTAAATAATAGTCAGACAAGTGTGTGTCCTAGCAGAAAATTGTTCCCTTACTCCTCAAAACAGCAGTGTCCCCTTGTAACTGTCATAACACTAAATCATCTATGCTGTATGAGCATTTCACACAGTTAGTATTCCACACAGCATCAGGACAGTAATGTATAATATGAACTAACATTTTATGTTAGTTAACTGAGAATAGCAAAGTGCATATTTATGCAGGTGATAGTGAAATAAATTATGCCTTGTCTGTCAAGCAGCTTCTGTGGCTCAAAGGGCTAAGGCAGATAGCTTGTGTGGTGATGTTCAGGGCTCTAATCCTGAAATATCCAGATATTTTCCATGTGAAGTAGTAATAAGTATTTTTTTACAGATTGTGACTCTGTGTGTGCTATACTAGTATTAACCTATTTCACATATTAATTACACATTTGCATCTGCACTGCATATCTAAGACCTTTTTAAAAAGTAATACTGGATTAGTCATTATCAGAATTGCAAAGGTTGGGACTTGAAACCATACATCAGCATGCATATGTTGAAAATAGATCTAGTACCACCTGTAACATGATGTAATATAACAATATAATAACAGCTATGAATGAAAAAATGTGCTGTGATGTAAGTTATATAGACTTGACAGGGCCATACACAAAACACTGATCGATAAATTAGAACAACTAAGTATTAATACACACTTGATAAGATGGATAGCTGCATGGCTTACATATAGGATATGTCAAGCATCATATAGCAATTTGACAAGTGAAATTATTGCTTAATTTCTGGGTGTCCCACAGGGCTCTATCCTAGGTGCAAACTTTTTTAGATCTGTCTTTAGACCTATCTTTTTCATCTGAGTTTTTCTACAGTCTGTATGCAAATAACTTGAAATTGGGTATACTGATTACAGGTGTTACAGATAGGGCATGTCTGCAAAATAACTTGACTAAATTGACCATTTGGGCAAAGGAGCATAATACGCTGATAAATGCATCAAAAATTAAGCACATGAAATTTGGAAGACATAACTAGAAAGGTGAATATTAAATACAGCACACCATGATTGAAACTGTAGATTCATTTATGAATCTGATTATATAGGTAGATCCAGCTTTGAGTTTTTCTAATCATATCATAATCCCAACCTGGAATACAGTTTGGTGTGGGCTGGCGTCAAGTTTATGGAACTGTAAATCTCTGATGTAAGCAGTGGACCTCCCATTTGCATGCTGCTTAACAATGTGCAAACAATCCAAAAATGCCACTGTGCATGCCCATATCCTTAGTTAAGCAGAGCATACATATATATATATATATATATATATATATATATATATATATATATATATATATATAGATACATATACATATATGTGTGTGTGTGTCTATATTGCCCTACATACCCAGATTATGGAGAGTAAAGCTACACTATGACACTTATAATGTTGGGAAAAGGACCAAAAGGAAGGGCTCAACATTACATAATGCACTTACAAAACTGTGGAAGTACTTAGAATAACATGTGCTGCAATTGGAGGACTATTGCCATATCTGAAGTAAAGAGTTCTGGCAATATTCTCTCATGTCATGTGCAAATGATGCCTCATTTAACAACAAACCACAATTTAGTGTGAAACACATATAACTATGAGTCAAACCTGTGTACTTGCTGCAAATATCTGGACAGTGGTGAGTCATACCACATTTCCCTAAGACAGCATGTGGAAAGTTTGAAAATATAGGACATAGTGTATGAATACCTACATATATTGTGAAGTGATATGTTTGTTTCTATGGCAGCAACAACACCCACATTCACTACAGCCCCTTGTGTCTGCTGGATTTCACCACACATACATCAACAACTGAACAAGCCATGCAATATATTATGTTGTGTGCACACTCATTGACAGGGCTAATTTACTTTGGTCACAGGATTGCCCATCCAAATGCAAATAGACACATATGCTCAGTATAGGTACTGTTGTTACATAGCTAGCCTACAAAACAGTTTCTTGACTGTTATGCTGCTGCAGATGACAATAGGAAGCAATGTGACTCTGCAGGCCTCCCAAGCTGTCCAACACAGGGCTTGTTTATGCTGTCTAGGATTACTTCACATGCAGTCATATACAAAACAGACTTGAGACATGGTGTGTGTATTAAGTACTGTGTTCTGTAGTGGTAAGACTAGATAGGTAGAGGTTCAAGTCTCACTCCAGCCCATGTGGTATGCATATTTTCACAAAGAGCAAGTGTGAATCACACACTGACTTCCAAACTGTTATAGGTTTGCACTTTTTGGCCATTGCAATTGAAGTAGGCCTCAAGATCTTGTCCTCTACAAGGCCTGTTGATGTCATCTACCACAAAATTACCCAAACCCATGTTAATGGCAGATGTGACCCATGGCACTTGCATTAAGTACTGTGATGTATAGTGTGTAAGACTAGATAGGTAGGGATTCTAATCTCACTCCAGCCCACTTGCTGTGTGTGCATGTGTGTGCATCTCCCTACAAAACAGGTGTAAATCCTAAACTGGCATAGATCTCAGCTATTTTGGGCCTTGCAGGTGTTGCAGGCCTCCAAACTCTTGTTCTCCGTAAGGCCTGCCGATGTCATCTACCATAAGATTACCTAAAGACAAGTTAATGTCAGACTTGAGCATTGGTGTGTGCGTGTATTCTGTAATCTCTAAACTTAGAAAGGAAGGGGATCTATTCTAACTGCAGCTAACTTGGTGTGTGTGTGTGTGTGTGTGTGTGTGTGTGTGTGTGTGTGTGTGTGTGTGTGTGTGTGTGTGTGTGTGTGTGTGTGTGTGTGCACTGTGCAGTGTTCTGTAAACTTAGATAGGTAATGGTACTATTCTCACTACAGCCAATTTGGTGTGTGTGGATCTTAGAGGATTTGCCATCAGCCTATGGGATTATAGGATCACAGGAAGTTACTAGGCTAATGGCTCTAGGGCCCTTATAATCCTATCCAAGTTCTTACCCTAATTTCAATGATCAACACCTATTGCCTGTGTCCAAGAGGGGCACAAGTGGAATCTCTGGGGTGAATTTACAGTCTTCCATCCAATCGTCCAGATTGCATTGGAAGAGGGCCAATGAGGTGTTCTGTTGACATGAAGTGAAAGTCATTTCCAAAGGTGTGTTAAACTCTGGGAGAAAAATCTGTCCCTCTAGCAGGTTTTATTAATGTCACATGCCAAATTAAGGTTTGTAGAGTGAGTAACCTGTGTAACATTTCAGTTATGGATACACAGAATTCCCTATAAAGCAGGGTCAGAGATTACATCATATGCAAGGCACACATCACCTCTGAGTAGCCTCTATGAAACAGAATAAAATCACAGTCATTTCAGATGATCCACATAGGACAGATGCTGAAGACCTTGATTTTTGCTTGGGATGGACCTTTGTGTTATCTCCAGCTGCTGCAGGTGCTTGAAAAGGTATATAATTTATATACATTTCTGTTATTTTCCAGTATGGTACACTGTGGACACATCCTTGAAACTTAGTACTGTACAAACCCTGTTCAACACATACTTCTGTACCAGTAGGTTAATATACACAAAACATATAGTTCTAATACATTTGGTAACAAAAACAATTGCATCATGCTGGTATTCACAAATGACATATAACTATTTACAAAATTCCAGATAGCTGGGCTGGCAGTGTCTCCTTTTGTTACAGTTCTACATAAATCATATTAATATTCTCAAATGATATATAATTATTTACAAAATTCCAGATGGCTGGGCCGGGAGTATTTCCATTGTGTCATAGAGCCCGTTTAGGATACAGTCTGGGATGTTATCAGGTGACATAGATGCTGCAGTTTTGGCCTTACAGAGGGCATTTACTGCTTGATATTTAGAGATACCAGGTAGGGACCAGGTGCTAGGGATGCCATGTGGTATGTGTGGTAGGGACAGGGGAGTGAAGTTGTCAAAGAACCTGTTGGACAACAGGTTAGCTATGTCCACAGGCTCAGTATTTGCGGTAGCATTAAGTAACAGGGTGACACAAATCTGTGCCTTTCCTTTTAGGTTACGGATGTGGCTGTCCTTTATTGAGGAAGTTAATTCAGACCTATAGTTTGCTTTAGAGGACTTCACAATACCTCTTATTGTCTTCCTTAAGCTGAGGAGGGAGTGTTTCCATTTTAGGAGAGCTCCCTCCCTCTTTGTCTTAAACACCAATTTCTTCCACTTATTGTAAAGCCTGTTAATGGCAGTTGGCCTCCAGACAGGTTTGCTCTTCCTTGAGGAGCTTGTTTTGGTCCTATCAGGTACAGCAGAGTCAATGCAGTTATACAAGTGTTTGTATAAAGCATTGGTGTAGAGCTTGCCATAGTTACCAGTTCCATCTGAGGGAGGAGGTGCAGTGAGACTATTTATACATGCCCTAAAGATGTTATACTCTGCTTTGGAGCATCTTTTCATGTACTTGCTGCTAGGGGGGACAGGTATGACAGTTGCTTTGAATGAGACCAATTTTTGGTCAAATCTCACCAGGGAGGACCTCACAGTGGTGGTGCTACAGTGGGCCCCCATATTGTTAAGCACAATATCCAGGATGTTGGTTCCCTTCATGGGGGTGTTAACCAGCTGGTTCAGGCCATTGCAGTTAATGAAACTTACCCAGTCAATGGATGGGTAGATAAGGTCATGCAAAGCCATAGTTTTCTGTCGTATCTTGATAGAATCAAGTATATACAAACAGGCAGAGGGGGTGTTGTGATTCATGGAGGGGGTCCTGTAGCTGGCAATAACATGAATAGGTGCCCCACAAACAGTTAGTTGCACCTGAAGTGTCTCCAAGGAGTCATACTACTTAACCAGTCTGGATGTGTATTTATCTTTAAAAAGTAGTTATACACTGCCCACTTTGTTTTTCATGCCCTCAGTGTCAGGTGTGAATGTGTGGAAGGAGGTGTAACCCAGTATGACTGGGGTGCTCTCCATAGCCTTGATCCAGGTCTCTGTGATTCCACAAATGTCTGCATCTTCCAAAATGAGGACAGTTTCCAGTGAGTGCAGTTTTGTGATGAGACTCCTACCATTTAGCTGTATAACTGGGTCTATATTATATGTTCAAAAGCTAAAAAATTTCGAACCTCATATGTTCGACAACATATGAATGAAACTTGAATCCTCGAATATATAATAAAAAAGTAAAAAAAAAGCTTACCTTAACACTCTGAGCAGGGGGCAAGCCTCCCTTCACCCCCCACACCCGCCTACTTAAATATAGCAACTCTGAGACCGTACTTCAGTGCAGAAAAGGGAAATGTTCCCATTCTGCATGCACAGAGCTGTTGCTTTTCACCTTCAAACGTTTCAAAGGTCAATCATATGGCGTTGACCATATGACATTCAAACTTTGAAACATTCGGCAATTTAATAGGGACCTGTATAACCTTGGTCTGGTTTTGGATGTGGTTTTTACATTGGGAATTTTGTCCTTGAGACACTGCCTAAAAAGGGCATTATAGGGGTGGCAAGAGCCTTGGCCAATAGCTGAAATCCATGGGGTGAAAGATGAAGACCATCTCTGGCAAAGGATTGAAGTCTGTCGATCATGAAATCCCAGGCTGACATATACTGTATCCCCTTAGAATGACACCAGACACTAAAATAAGTATGGAGGTCAATCATTTTCTATTTGTGTTGAAACATCATCCTAGGCGAAGGTAAAATTCTGTGTAAGGCTAGGGAAATACCAGCCTGAGACACATAGTCTGAGAGATCAGTCATGTGTCTCTCCATATAGTCTAGAGAGGTATGTTTCAAGTCAGTCACTCCAACATGGACTATGAGTCATAACATTACCTGTTGTTGAGAGACTTGAGTGCATGTGTGATATGGCGTATCCTGGCACCACACGGACAGCTGACCATGACCTTTTCCTTCTCCAGTCTGGTGAGTGGGACATCAACATGTCACATGATGAGATCATTTAAATGGGGAGACACTGGTGCATGAGCTAATATGTGTAATGTGTCCTGCAGACAAAGTATTATGTGTAGCATGCTTGTGTTTGAGTTTTGAAGGTCTCTGGTGTTTAAGTATGTTTCTGGTAATGACCTCCACATATGTAGGTATATATGATGTGGGTTTGGGTGGAGAAGGAGGTGAGGTGCACATGCTGGCAAACTGCATATTGTCATATGTATTGACTGGTGTACGAGAGAACATGGATTAGAGGTTCTTAATAGACTTGCATCTCACACACATTGTGTTTGTGTGGACTAGCAGTAGAGTGTTGGTGATGCTGCCCACATCTGTTCAACAGATGCTGCTAATGCCATTAGCAATAGATTATTGCTTGTGCATATGTCACAACAGGCCATGGTTAGGCAGTGGCCTGACAAATGCTTAAATGTCAGATGTTATTACCATGATGGTATCATTCAAAGGTAACACAGTACCTGAGAGTGTGGGGATAACATGGTAGATTGAGTATGCTGCTTTGCCAGGCATATGGCACTTTCCTGAGCCATAATACTGTTATTAGGGAGGGTCACAATAGACATACAAATGTGTTAATGTCCAACTCCAGCAAACTAATGGTCATGCTGCTACACCCTTGGGATTCATACACTCAAACGCACTCTCTGTAGGCACTTTTTTGCAGTGAAGATGTGGATATCTGTACATGCACAGAAAACCTGCTCAACTTTGCAGTAAGTACTTAGGCCTTGCAAGGATACAATTTCTGTCAAACAGCCAGACAGAAAATGGATGTTGTGTGAAATAATTTGGGATTACAATTTGGTGTTCTGGGAACCTAAATGTACAGCATGACATACCTAGGACATGCTAGAGGGTCAGAGACATCTGTCAAAGGTGACAAGTCCTCTGCAATAGGCCTCACATCCATGTCTCACAGATTACCTTCATTACGCTGTTGAAGGGAAAACACAAAATCCCTATTATCTACAAAGATACAAAGAACAAAGAAACCTGGTCAAAAGACTAATCAACAAAGACAAAAATGAATTCTACTATAACTCCCCTTCAACACTAAAATCAGACCCAAAAGAATTCTGGCACACAATCACTGAAATGCTCCATCCGGGAAACCCTACCTCACCCAACCCTACCCCAGAAAAGACACCAGTAGACACAGCAAACATCTTCAACACTTACTTTGTTGAATCAATATCCAATCTCTTTAACTCAAATAGCTCCAACACAAAGAGCCCCACAAACCCAGCTTTCTCTTCTACAGCTCCTTCTAAAATCTTTTCTCTCAAGCCCATCCCCACAACCCACATCCATACCTTACTCTCCAAACGTAAACCCTGCTCTGTATCTGCAGATAACATCCCACCCTACTTTCTCCAGTCAGCTCCCCACTCACTTTCCTATCCTATCTCTATCCTCATAAACTGCTCCATTTTAAAAGCTAAAGTACCTTCCATCTGTAAATACTTCTATACCATACCTATCCACAAAGGAGGTAACTCCACTGAAATCTCTAACTTTAGGCCTATTACCATCCTCTCCCCTCTATCCAAAGTTCTTGAAAAGTGCATTCATACTCAAGTCATGGATCATCTCTCACAGTAAAACCTACTTACACCTACTCAACACGGTTGTTGACCAAAGCGTAGTACCTATACGACACTCCTGTCCTTTCTTAATACTATTTCCTTGGCCAGAGATGACCATAAACTTATCTCCTGTCTCTTCCTTGACCCCTCTAAGGCCTTTGATACTGTCTCTTACTCTCTACTACTAAACAAACTATCCAACCTCAATTTCTCTCCTGATACAGTAGCATGGTTTTAAAGCTATCTTAGAGAGAGATTCCAATCTGTAAAATGGGATACTGCTCTATCAACTCCACTATAAATACAAATGGGAGTCCCTCAAGGGTCCATTTTAGGACCATTACTTTTCAACATCTTCACAAACTTGCTCTATACCTCCTGCCCACACTCCTCTATTATACAATATGCTGATGACTCTACAGTTATAACTATAACTAACTCTCACTCAGAACTCTTAACAGCTACCCAGTCATCCTTTAACTCTGTAGAAACATGGCTCTCCAACAACCAACTTATCCTAAACCCTAAAAGAACAAAGCTCCTACTCTTCCTCCCTAAAACAGCCAACCACATCAAGACATCTTTCACTATCCAGTCAGCCAATAAGACACCAATTGTAGCCGAATCAAGCTCAAAACTCCATGGTATTACAATTGATGGCCAACTAAAATTTGATCTCCACATAAATAATAGTATCAGGAAAACCCACCTTAAGCTCGGTCTGCTATATAAAAATAACAAATTTCTTACTCAGGAAGCCAGAATAGCCCTCACTCTTGCCAATCTTCTTCCCTGATTAACATATTGCTCTCAAATTCTTACTAACCTCAACTCCTCTCTCATTGTAAACTTCAGACTACATATCACAAATTAGCTTGATTTGCAACCCAACAGCCCTACAGATATCACCACTGTCTCTCACTAAGATACTTAAACTGGCTCAAACTGCCCCAACTCCTCCTTCTCTCTCATCTCCAAACCATACACTCAATACTATATCAGCCATATTTCTGTCCAGCCTTACACTCTATCATCTTCCACTACGCTCCTACAAGAAACCTCCGTAGCTCTTCCCAAGACCTTCTAAAAATCTACAAGCCCAAATCTAAAGCAGGACAAAACGTATATATCTACCACCCCTCTATTGAATGGAACAAACTTCCCCTCGAGATTCGAACACAGGTACATCCCAAACAGTTTAAACTAACACTAAAGGAATATTTCAATAAGAATTACATCTGCCAATCCTCAAATCCTCCTTGAAAACTTTCCATTCTCAACTTTTTCTCAGTCTATGTACTTCTCTCTGTAATAATCACATAACTACTGGTCTGATTTGATAAAAAAACACCTGATTTTTGTACTTTATATTCCTTTCTGCTTTAATATATGTACAACCAATTGTTATCTGTATAAGATTTAGCTGTATTCGACTTTTATAAAATCTATACTAATGTACTTAATGTTATACTTGTATGTACTGGAGCTATTCTCCCGGGCCTCTGCTGAAAAAGGGCCTCAGCTCAGTCAGACATTCCCGGTCAACAAATGTAAAATAAATAAATAACTAAATAAAATAAATAAATAAATTACCTAACATGGATCATTGCTGCTGTGGACCTTGCTAGAACAACCTTGGACATCTATGTCACCTGATATTTAACATTATATTGTGATGGAGCAGCTATGCTCCCAATCACCATCAGATAAGCAGCCTAGTCAAATCGAAAGAACCTCAGAACTCAAGGCAATACACATAGAAAACTAAACCAATCGGTCTGTTTGCTACTCAAAGCATCTACCTGGAAAAGGGTACAACACGCCTACAAGCCCTTGCATCATCTGGGACAAGTGTGTGGATCAACAAACAGGCTATGGCCTGCTTCTTATCTTGGGTGTGGTGCTAACAGTTTGCTTCTTGTGAGATAAAAAGGAGCATTGTATCCCAGCAGAGTGCAGTCTTGTTAAGACTAGCACTTGTAGTTGCCAGTCATTAGTCATTCATGTGACTCCCCTCTTTTCAGCATTCTTTACAAAGTAATTATTTGTTTTCAGTAAGCACTGCATGATTTGTGTCTAACTTCAGAATAACTGTCTAAATACTCCATCCTGATGTTTTCCGGGTGTACGTATCAGTTTACCCTCCATTGTTTGTCATTGCTCTATACAGACTCAGGCAACTTGTTTATTATTATTATTTTATTTTACATTTGTTGACTGGGATAGTCCAACTGGATACATGTCCATTTTCAGTGGAGGCCTGGGGAGAAAAGCTCCAAGGTAGAACATACAGTAAAAATCACAAAATGATTACAAGTTACACACAGTTTACAGGCTCCAGTTGAGCGAGCAGGTAATATAATCATACATTTTTAAAACAGTGTTGACAAATTGACTGGGCAATGTAACATGATTACAGACTATAGAGGAGGATCTAGTTGGGTTTTGAACAAGGACATAGCCAGTGAGTTTTAAAGTATAGCTTGAGGCTATGGAACAAACCCCTAAGAGAGGGTTCAAGAGTAAGATCAGCAGGAAGAGAGTTCCAAATTTTGCCAACAGAATTAGCAAACAGAGTGTCCCCAGCAGAGTTGTTGATTTTGGATGTTTAAACCAATAGTTTATTAGAAGAGCGAAGTGGCCTCAGGTTGCTATAAGGGTTGATGATATTTTTAAGTGCAGGTGTATTATCAGGATGGTTGAGAACTTTATGGGCAATGATAAGCTGATTGTACTGAAGTAGGTTAGGCCATTCTAGCCACCCCATAAGATTTAGGTTGTGACAGTGGTGGGTCCTACAGGCCATGCCTGTTGCAAATCTAGCAATACGGTTATAACAGCTTGAGTGACATTTCTGCTGGGGAAGCATAATGGAACTTACTACAATATTGAGTTGCACACAGGACAACTAACCTGCAGTGACAAGCACTGTCCCCATAGCTGCAAACAGATACTTGTGTCATTTTGACTGATATTCTCAACACAACTATTTAATCAATAAAAAAGTTTGTTACCATGGATATGACCTTTCCTACTATGACTGTTAGCACCTTGGTGGCTATGGACATCCTGAAGCAATGTACAAACCGCCTCATGTTTACCGACAACCAGTTAATTCTCAAACAAACTGATATGGTATGTGAGACATGTATTTACACAATGCCACTGTAGGCAAAGCTCTCACATGACAGTACTCCTGATGTCAGTAAGGTAGTCAGTAGTACACACACTGCACCCATCACACACAATTCAAAGAAGACATATGCTGGGGCACTGAATTGTTACCCTAATAAATCACAAATACCTCATAGACAAAGCGCAGATAAGAGATACCCTCAGCAGCCCCAAATGCACTCTATAAAACCAACACACATGTCAGCACATAGAGCTACATCTCATGGAGGCTCAACCAGTAAGCCCATAAGGCAACCCAGCACACAATCTAACATTCTAGTAATTGCAGACACCATTGTGAGACATACTGATGCCCCTCTCACCAAGCTGAGTAAGAAGAAATGCATGGTCACTTGCTTATCAGGGGCTGTCATCTGGCACATTACATACACGCTCATGTCATTGGACCACAAGTAACACAAACTCAACATTTCAGAGATACAAGTATATTAACAGCCTGGAATATGTGCTTTCTCATACAGCAGTCAGTACATATGACAAACAGCACCCTGCACACCTCACCTCCAACTTCACCCAAACCCACACCACACATACCTACATATGCAGAGATCACCACCAGAAATATAAACACAAGATACCTCCCAAACACAAACATAAGCATGCTACACATAATACGTCCAGTGTGGAACACCACACACATAATAGTTCTCACACCAGTGTCTCACCTGTCAAGCCCTTAAGGCAAAACAGTAAAAGCAACCTATTAGTCATAGGCAATTCCAGTGTGAGGCACACACATATCCCTCTCACCAGACTGAATAAGGAAAAGGTCACAGTCTGCTGTCTTTCAAATGCTAGGATCTCACACATGCACTCATGTATCCCAAGCAGGTATTGTTGTGATTCTGACATTATAACATGTTGGTGTGAATGACTTGAGATGTACCTCTCGGGACTATATGAAGAGAGACATGACTAAACCCTCGGACTATATGTCTCAAGCAGGTATATCCCTAGCCTTAAGCAGCATTTTACCTTCATCTAGGATGATGCCTCAATACAAACAGAGAATGATTGACCTCAATAATTACCTTAGTTTCTGTTGTCATTCTAAGGGGATACAGTATGTGTCAGCCTGGGATAACATGATCGACCAACCTCAATGCTTTTCTAGAGATGGTCTTCATCTGTCACCACTGAGATTTTGGCTACTAGCCAAGGCACTTTCCACCCCCATAGTGCCCTTTTTAGGTAGTGTCTCAGTGACAAAAGTCCAGATGTGAGAACTCCATATAAAAGCAATCTCAAAGTTATTTTGCTAAACAATAGGTGTCTTAACATGAAACTGCCCTCACTGGAATCAGTCCTCTACACTTTTTCACTCAAGGAGACCTAGTTCACAGCTGTAGAGAGCACCCCAACCATATCTGGCTACACCTCCTTCCACATGTTCAGACCACAAAATGAAGGCATGAAAACTATAGGGGGTGGTGTATCGATATTCATTACATATAAATACAGTGCCAGACTGGTTAAACAGCAGGATTCCCTGGAGATACTTCAGGTGCAATTAGCTATTGGTAGGGCAGCTATTAAAGTGATTTCCAGCTACAGGACCCCATCTGTGACTCAGGACACCCACTCTGCCTATCTGGGTCTACTTGAGTCTACCAAGATAAATCCGAACACCCTGGCTTTGGAAGACTTTAACTAACCATCCATTGACCGGGTAAAGTACTCGTGATGTAACTCAATTTCCCTAAGGTTCCACAATTTTGTTAACTCCAAGACACTGAACCTGGTGGTTGAACATCCTGGATCTGGTGCTTACCAATCTGGGGGGCACATACAGCATGACCACTGTGAGGTCTCCTCTACTGATATCTGACCATTAGTCAATATCATTCAAAGTAGCTCACCCCCCCCCCCAACAGCAAATAAACTAAAACACTTCTCCAAAGCAAATTATTACCTCTTAAAGGATGGTATACATAGCTGTACTGCACCTCCTCCTTCAGATGGAACAGGCAGCTATGGCGAGTTCTATATCAGTACTTTATACAAACTGCTGTTTAACTGCATTGACTTGGCCGTACCTGGTAGCACCAAAACAACCTCCATAAGGATGAGCAAACTTGCCTGGTGGACAACTGCCATTAACAGGCTTTACAATAAGAGGAAAACATTGCTGTCCAAGAGTAAGAGGGAAGGAGCCCTAAACTGGGAACACCCCTCCTCAACTTACTATGAACCCAAATTGTACTCCTCAACTAAGGACAACAATAAGGCATTCTTTAGTTACATCCATTGCCTTAAGGACAGGTCCATATTTGTGCCAAACTGGTAGTTAATGATACCACTTATACTGACTCTGTGGACACAGGTAACCCGTTAGCTGTCAGGTTCTGTGAAAACTTCTCTCCCCTGTCAATCCTACACGTACTCCATGACATCCCTACCACTTGTCCCCTACCTTGTACTTGTAAAGAGCAAGTCATAAATGCCCCTTCCAAGGCCAAACACACAGCATCTATGGAACCTGATAACATCCCAGGCTGCATCCTACATGGGTTCCAACAAGAATGGATTGTTATTTTCAACCATAGTCTAAGCACAGGCTTCATACCAGATAAATGGAAAATGGCCACCATTATTCACCTGCACAAAGGTGATGCTTCCACTAACACAGAGAGCTATAGACCTATTAGCCTAACTAACTGTATCTACAAGACCATGGAGTAAATCATCATTGACCTTATCAACAAAGATGTAGGTAAGCTCCAAACACATGTCCCTACTCATTTTGAATTGGTCAAAGGGAGATAATGCCTGTGAAACATTGTGGACTACTTCAAGACAGTTACCAAGGCCCTGGATGAGGGGAAATCTGTGTGCACCCTACGTAGACTTAGCCAAGGAGTTTGACATTATCCCCCACTCAGGCATCATTGACAAACTCACCCAGCTAGGTACCAACCCTTATATCATTAGATGGGTCACTAACTGGCTCACTGACAGAACCCACATAGTCAAAATAGGAGAATCCACCTCCAACAGCAGACCTGTAACCAGTGGTGTTCCCCATGGATATGTCTTGGCACCTCTACTGTTTGGAACCTAGTTCTCCAAAGTATAAGCTAAAACTAAAGGATCTTTGGCTGACAACGTTTGCTGATGCCTGCAAGCTGGGAGCGGTCATAGAATCTCCAAATGATGTCAACATCCTACAAGAGGATCTTTCACACACAAATGATTGATGTCAAAGTCATGGTCTTAACCTCAATGCCAAAAAATGCATTATCATCCCTCTCAGGTTGTGTGATGTTCCTGCTAACTACCACATCAATTACAAAACATTAAGCATGCACTCACTGGTGTGAGACATGGTCACACATGTTGAGAGTAACCTTACCTTTGATCAACATGTATACACAGTGGTAAACAGGGAATTGTATATTACTCATCTCAGAAGTGAGGGCACTGCATCCAAAAAATGAAAGAAGTTATAACCTCTCTATACTCTTCTCTCATTAGGCCAATAATGGAATACAACACCCATTTTGGTATTCACCTTTCCAAGCACCTGCAGCAGTTGGAGATATCACAAAAGTTCCTCACAAGTATAATTCAAGGTCTCCAGCATCGCTCCTATGTGGATTGTCTGAGATCACTGTCACTTCAGTCTTTTTCATGCAGACTGTTCATAGGCGATCTATGGCTTACATATAAGTCAGTCTTTGACCATGCTTTATTTGAAATGCTGCATATCTGCAAATCAAATGGTACACAGGTTACTCACTCTAAAAACTTTAATCTGGTATGTGACAATATTAGAGCATGTTGGAGGGTTAGATTTGTCTCCCAGAGGTTACCACACCTTTGGAATGGACTCCCACTTCATGTCAAACAGAGCACCTCATTGGGCCTCTTCGAATGCAATGTGGATGATTGGATGCATAATCTCAGTTTCACACTGGGGGCTCTACCTGTGTTCCTCTTGGTCCAGGGCAATTGCTGCTGATTGAGGAAATAAAGATAGAACTTGGATAGGCTTGTAAGGGCCCTAGGGCCATTAGCCTACTACCTTCCTATGATAAGACTCAGTCATAGTCCATGTGGGAGTACATGACCTGCGACATACCTCTCTAGACTATGCTTAGGGATACTTATTTGAGCTCTTGGAGGATGTCCGTGTGGTCACTGACACATGACTTAAATGTGAAAAGTGCACACCAACAGTGCAAAGTTAATATGCCTTCCACATAGTTAGATAAGCTAATTCACTGGCAGGGGCTAAAGGAGGAGGTGTCTCTATCTACATTAAAACTAAAGATGCTTCAATGTTGGTCAAACAGGACAATGCACTTGAACTGCTTCAAGTTCAATTCACAATAGACAAAATCCACTTCTACTTCCATGCAAGCTATAGGCCCACTTTATGACCCAGGACATCTATACCATGTATGTAAACTTATTAGAAACACTAACCATCCAACCCAAGACCATATACATGGGTGACTTCCATTATCCCTTTCTTACCTGGGAATCCTATACGACAACAAGCATAGTGACAAAGATTCCTGGCTTTTGTAAACACATAATCCCTGGACCAGATAGTCAATACACCAAACAGGGGTGCAACCATACTGGATCTGGTCCTCACCAATATGGGTAAGTCATGCACAACACCATACTGTAATGTCTTCCCTGGTAAGGCCTGAACACAAACTGGTCCCCTTTGAAGTAAAAATGAGACATGGACCCCCAGCTAGACGTGGAATATTCAGGAAAGAATAATTGTGTAAAATCTTACCATAACCATATATGCCCTTCTCTTCCATGTTGCAGTATTCTGTACTCTTGGGTCTCCTCCTCTTGCTACCCGAACATCCAGTCAGTCTTCAAAAGTTTGTAGTCAGTGCAAGGTTCGTGGGACGTCTGATGTGGCTAGGTGAGCGTGGGCCATAATAGTGACAGTTGCATGCATCAGACTTCAGAACTGAAATCCCCAGTCAAACCCAAGTCTCAGGACAAGCTGTGCAAGTCCTGTGCCATCCAAGAAGGGAATGTATGTTAACAGGAGGGATAGGAGGGAGGGAAGGAATACTGCAACATGGGAGTGAAGGACGTTTATAGTTATGGTAAGATTTTACACACCTATTCTATGTCTTTCTATTCACGTTGCAGTATTCTGTACTCTTGTGTGAGTGCCAAAGTTCACTGTGAGGAAAAGGGTGGTGGCCTAGAGGAATTCTATATGAATCTATGGAGGACAGCCCTGGTAAATCCAGCTCTGGACCTAGAGATTTGGTCTAGCTTGTAATGTTTGGTGAATGTGTAGACAGCTCTCCAAGTGGCTGCTTCTAGAATAGTGGAGGTGTCCAAATCTTTGAAAAAAAAGGCTCCTAAAGAAGCCATAACCCCAGTGAGGTGTGCTTCAACTTTGAATACTAATGATTTCCCATGGTTTTGTTACTGCTTTCTCCTGGGCCCTGGGGTGGAAGGAAACAAACAACTGGTTAGACTTCCTGACAGACTTAGTTTTGTGCAGTTAGAACCTAAACTGTCTGAACAGATCAAGAGTGTGTAAGACTCTCTCACTGTTATTTTGTGGGTGGGAGAAGAAGGTGGGGAGGTAGATGGCTCGGTTTAAGGAAAACTCATTGACCACCTTGGGCATGAAGGATGGATTGATTCTAAGGATTACCTTGTCTTTGTGGAATATGAGAAAGGGGGGAATGGCCATGAGAGCTTGTAACTCAGATACTCTTCTAGCTGAAGCTATGGCCAGAAGGAGAACTGCTTTCCATGTGCAGTATTTCAAGGAAGTCTTAAATGCTGGTTCAAAGGAGGATACCATGAGCTTCTCCAAAACATAATTCAGGTCCCATGGATGAGGGATGGGCTTCCTCAGGGGCCTGAAATCTGCTAATCTCTTTAAGAACAACTTTGCAGGCAATCTGGAAGACAGAGAGGGTTCCAGAGGCAGACAAGCTGAAATGGCAGACAGATGAACCTTGATGGAGGAGATAATCCTGTCTGTAAGAGTTCATACAGATAGGACAGTACTAAAGGGACCTCACTCTGTAATGGGTCCAGCTGTCTCTAGAGACACCATATGGAGAATCTTTTCCACTTGGATACATAATATCTCCTTGTATTGGGTTTTCTGACCTCCTGCAGGACTGGGGCACATCCTCATTGTATAGGTGTGTGTAAGGGATCAGAATTCTATCACCCACAGTGTGAGGTGTATGGATTGCCATTGTGGGGGGATTAGAGATCTCTTGTCCTGTGTGAGAAGGTCCATAACTTGTGGAGCTTGCCCTTGGTTAAATACTGAAGGAGGGGGAACCAGTGTTGTCTTGGCCAAAAGGGGTCACCAACAAGATTTGCAGTCTGTCCTGCTGAATCTTCAGTAGGACTTTCTGAATAAGTGGGAAGGGGGAATGCATTGAGAAACATCCCCTTCCAAGAAACTGAAAAGGCATCCATTGCCCTCACTAAAGTGATGGGCAGCCTGGTGCAGAAGGAGGGAAGTTGTCTGTTCATGGGGGAGGCAAACAGATCTATTTGAGGTGTACCCCATCTGTGGACTAAATCAAGGGAAAACATCCCTGTGGAGCATCCAATCATGGGACAGTGACATGGACCTGCTTAAAGTGTCTGCCTAAGGATTCTGTTCCAAAGGCAAGTAAACTGCCTGAAGTGTTACTCCTTGTGTTCCATCACCTGCTCCCACACTAGAAGAGCTAGTCTGCATAGCAAGTAAGATTTTGTTCCCCCCTGTTTATTGGCATACACAGAACTGTAGTATTGTCTGTGAATAGTTTTAGAGGGCACTGTTTCAGTTTGGGCTGAAAAGCCTTCAAGACTAGAAGAAATGCTGTCATCTCTCTGACATTGAAGTGATCTTATTTTTAGGAGCTAGCCAGGCACCCTGGACTCTTAAGGGGCCCACAGTTGTTCCCCAACTGTGGTCTGTTGTGTCTGTGTAAGTTTCTTGCATTACCAGGAGGGGTGAAGATGTAGGCCTGTGTTGTAGTTCACCTGAGTCAACCACCATTGAATCTCTTTCTTGAGGAATGGTAATAGGAGGATTTTGTACTCCAGAGGATGAGCATACTGAGTCCAAATTGATCTTAGTTGCCATCGAAGCTTCCTCATGTGGAGCTTTGCCAATGGTAACATTGGAATAGTGGAAGCCATGTGGACCAGGAGCCTGAGATACTGCCTGACAGTCATTTCTTTGGTTTGAAGTACCAAGAGCAGGTACTGTGCTAAGTTTTCTACCTTTTGGGGTGGTAGGAAGGCTTTCATGATATCTATCTGAATCCTGCACCATAGAAAGACTAGGTCCTGAGTGAGGGTCAGGTTGGACTTGAGATAGTTTATCTGGAATCCCAGTGCCTGTAGGAGGGAGAGGGTTTTCTGCAAGTGGAGCAGGAGTGATTATTTGCAATCCACCTGGATGAGCAGGTCATCTAGGTAAGGGAAAATCTGGATCCCTTGAGTCCTGCAGAAGGCTATCGCTGATGCCAGGCACTTGGTGAAGACCTTTGGTGCTGTAGAGAGATAGAAGGGCAAGACCAATAATTGATAATGAGATGATGCCACAGAGAAATATAGGTATCTTCTGAAATTGTGCCTTATGAGTATGTGAATGTAGGCATCCTTGATGTCCAAGGTGGCCATGAACCCCTGTGGCAAGATCAAAGGAAGAGAGTTTGCAAGGTGAGCATCCAGAGGGTGGGCACTTGCAGGAAAAGATTTAGTTGGGAGAGGTACAGGCTTGGTCTACAGGGTTCATCTTTACTTGGGACAAGAAAGAGACTGGAATAAAAGCATTTTCCCCTTTCTGTCTGTCAGGCTGGATGGTGCCCTGGGCCATGAGATTGTCCAACATTGTTTGAAGGAGAGGGAGCTGTTCTTTGGGGAGCCGAGAGATACCTCTCCCAGCTGGAGGAGTGATCCATGTCATAAAGTACCCATTTTCTATTATGGATAAGACCCTTCTGTCTACAGTGATGTGTCTCCACACCTGGCGACAATGATAGAGCCTTACTGATAGAGGGACTGAGAGAGGGGGAAGCTTCAAGAATGGCAGGTAGTCACAGACTACCTGCCCTGTCTGTCTTGAAACTGAGGCTTCGGTGCTGGCGGTTGTATAGGACTGGCAGGAGTTGATTGCTTCCTGGCAAGCTTTCCTAGGTCTGGATGGGGGAGTGTGAGCAGAGTGCTTTCTAATAAATTGGGTATTAGACAGGTAGTTTATATGAAACTTGGGGATAGGAGAGACAAACAAGTGTTTTAGATCTTGTAGTTTCTTCCCTTTTGTTGCAAAGTCTTAAATAGATCTGCAACCTTGGAACCAAACAGAGCTGAGTTGTCTAAAGGGGCATCAAGGAGCTTTGCCCCAACGTCATCAGGTAGTGGCTGAAGTCTTAGTCATGAATACCTTCTGAGGACAGAAGTTGATGCAGCAGATTCAAGGCCTCAGCAGCATCATAGCTGCACCTAATGGAATGTCTAGTGACCTGGAAGGTGAGAATCAGGGACGTCAGACAACTGTTTAGAGACAATTTCCAAAAGAGCTAAGGCATATTTGGACATGTGGGCCTGATAACTGGTTGCCCTGGAAGCCAGGGTAGAAGATTTGTAGACCTTTTTGCCCAAACATTCCATAGTCTTGCTGTCTTTGTCTGTAGGGAGGAGGGAAGAAGAAGGAAGGAGTTTGGATGCCTTGTCTGTAGAGACTGAGTTTGTACCTGGGTCAGCTGCAGGGCATTTCACTAGGAATTTAGATGTATCGGGTACTTTGTAGAACTTATCAGGCCAGGGGAGAGCAGGGAGCTGTGAGTCTGGGTTCAAGGAAGCTGCACTGAAAGCATCAAGGAATACTGGCAGTACTGGGGGATAGCTGAAGGAGCAGGAGAATACATCTGGAGGAGTTCATAGTACCTTTTATTTACCTCTGTCATCTTAAATGAATCCCATTTAAAGTGGTCCTTCATCTTAGCTATGGTTTCCCCAAACATCATATCATCTGCTGGGGAATCTGCTTCTGCAGAGTCTTCCTCTGGGGAGGCACAGCCAAGAGGGGAGGGGAGTTGAGAAATATAGGAGAGTAATTCCTCTGAGGAGGATTCAGAGGACTCCTCCTCTTCCACCTGGGAAGAGTCTAAGCCGTGGAGCCTAGGATTCAACATGGGGGAGGGACTGGTGAAGCTCCTGAAGAAAGGCTCGCAAGGCCATAAATACATTAAAAAAGCTTTGCAAGAAAGCCTGCCAATCTGGTTGACTTTCCACAGTAGGAGAGGTATGCTTTCTCTTTTCTTTCTTCTTTAAGGAAGGCCTAGCAGGCATCTGGACTGGAGTAGGTCTGGGGTCTGATGACAGCGTGAAAGTGGAGGATCTGCCCATTCGGTCAATGCAAGCCTGGGTTCCCTCTCAGCATCGGAAGCCAAAGTCTGCAGGACCTCCAAGGAGGTGCCTTCCACACAGGGATCTGCTGCTTCCTACATTGGTACTGGCAGTACCTGTATCGGCGGTAACCGATCATTCCTCCAGGCCAATGTCAGCCACAAGATGAACATTGGGAGGCAGACGCACAGCTATGGTTATAGACCTTTGGGTCTTGGCTTTTTTCTTAGGCAGCTTGACTTGCAGATCGGACGGCCCCTCCATACCTAATGCTAACCGCCTGAGATGCTTATTCTCCAGGTATCTACTTAAGGCATGGAGTCTGCTATGCAAAGTTTTCTGGATGAAGGCCTGGCAAATGGGCAGGCCTTATGGTCATGAGACGGTCTTAAATAAAAGAGACAGAGCTCATGGGTGTCCTTATGGGGAATTTGATGGATGCACTTGCACTTATCCTTTCTGGATGACATGAACAAACACTAGCATGCAATGACTCAAAAACAAAGGGTCCCCAATGGGGTACCTATCTCAGAAATCCTAGATCCAATGGCCAGTATGGCAGGAACAGCTGACATTCAACTGGCAGCAGAGAAGTTGTGAGGTCTGGTGCATACAGACATCATTTTTATGGCCCATGCTTATCTAGCCATGTCAGACATCCCACACACCTTGCAGTGACTACAAATTTTGAAGACTGGGGAGACATTTGGGTAGCAAAAGGAGGAGACCCAAGAGTACAGAATACTGCAACATGTGAATAGAAGGACGTCTACTGTAAGGCTACCCTCCAGTAATTAGGTGATAAACTGGCCAAATCTCAAGCCCCCATAAACACAGAACACTGCAGCCTATGCAGCAGTTTTCAAACCCTGTACAAGCATGACAATAGCTGCATAGAAGTAGCCATACCCACCAGGGAGAAATACAGAACTAACTGAAAATCAAACCATCTTGTAGGAATCATGGAATGAATAGGCTGTATAACAGAAGGAAGAAACTCATGGCACAATGTATGAAGTGTAGCACACAGCAGGATAAAACCACTCTCATCAAAATGAACAAAACAGAGGACAAATGAAGTCTACCAAAGCCAGATTTGAAATAAGTTTGAGCTCCCAGGCCAAGGACAACTACAAAGCATACTTTAGGTATGTCCGCAATATCAAATGCAAGATGTAATTGTGTGCACATCTCATTATAAATGGAGCCACTTACAATGAGGCAGAAGAAAGAACAAACCTCCTGACTAATAAACTGAGTCCCAACTTTACCCCTCTCTCTCCCTCAACCTCCCCTCAGGAAATAACGTCAAATGTAAGTAACCCTAATATCATGAGGGAATATGTCCTTAATGCTCTCTCTAAGAATAAGTACAATGCCTCAATGGGCCCAGACAATATCCCAGAATTCCTTCTAAATAGCATGAAACATGATCTTTCATGGCCTCTGGAATTAATATTTCACTGTAGCCACCAAACAGGCTTTGTGTCACTTGAATAGAGAACAGCAGCAGTAGCTATCCCTTTGCACAAATGTGGGCCATCTACAGACCTTGGGGAGTACAGACCCAGAAGTCTCACTAGTTTGATATGTGAAGCCATGAAAGGAATTATCATGGAAAAGATCAATAGAGATGTAGTACACCTACAGACACTGGACCAAACCCAGTTTAGTTTTACTAAGGGCAGATCATGCTTACCCAACCTGGTGGACCTATTTGAGAAGGTAACCAAAGCAATGGATGAGGAAAAAATGGTTCACACTGTCTACCATGGCCTGACAAGGCAAGTGACACTATAACTCCATCAGGCATTGTTGGCAAACTCAAGAGGTTAGGTACAAACTAGTATGTCAGCCAAGTGGCTCAGAGACAGGACCCAGGAAGTTAGTATAGGGAGTCCACCTCTACAAACAGGCCAGTCACAAGTGGACTTCCTCACAAATCATTCCTCAGAGCACTCATCTTAGGCATTTACTTGTCTGACGTCACTGCCACTGTCAGTGGCCTCTGATTGACTAAATTTGCAGATGATTGCAAATTAGGAGCTGTCATTGAATCCCACATTGACACAAATGTTCACCAGGAGGGGCTGACACAGACATTCAACTGGTGTCAGAGCCATGCAGTAACACTAAATGTCAAGAAATGCACAATACTATGCTTTGGTAAATCATCCACCCCTGGTAACTATCATATTGACAGCACACCTCTAACAGCTGACCCAGTAATCAGGGATTTAGAGACACACATATATAGTGATCTAGCCTTTGACTGTCATGTGTGTACAGTATTGGGGAAATCATTCTCTGTTGCACAATTTATTGACAACAGTATGGCATGTAACACCAAAGAAGTCATTGTTGCAGTGTAGTTTGCATTCATCAGACCTATCACTACACATTGCTTGTGGTATAAATAGGACATACTGGTGGGACAGGTATGTATCCCAGAGACTACACCCTATATGGAACAGACTCCCCAACCATGTGAAGTAGAGTTTCACTCTAAAGCAAATCAAGTGCAAGTTACACAATTGGATGGGGAACAGGACAGCCATTCTTGTTTTGGGACCTATGTCTGTAATGGACACATGCTAGATGTTTCATCTCCCAGTCTCCTGCTTGTAAGTGTTTAATCTCCCAAAACCATGCTTACAGTTATCAAGGGTGTCAAACCTTGTCAGAGATTTGGGATGCATGGCTGGGCTTAAAGAAGTCCTTGTGTTCATTAGCCTAGTAAACACCTATGGACCCATGAACCTATACTGTATTACCCTTCTGATGACATTTCTCTCCTGAGATGACATTCAATCCTGTGCTCTGACATTGATGAGTTGATTGTTGATGTGTACCCATCAGTGTCTCCAACACAATCCTGAAAGTGAAACAAACATTTCCGTGAGACAAATTTCATTGTGTGACTCCACAGCCCTTACAATAGCATCCATCACAATGTACACAAATAATGCTTTACACATTCTAAATGGCAATGTACAATATGTGTAAATGACCAGTACAAGTAGCATGTCTACAGCAACAGTGGATGAAACTAATTCATATTAATGTAGATAGTCACCCTGTGCATTAGCCACATAGCTCTATTTCCCTGCATCCATGTGAAAGATGATAGGGATGTGGCACAATTATCTTCACTTGCACAGGGTGTTGTGTGGGGGTGCAAGAGGCCTAGGCTGATCCAATAGGTTGGCAAGCATGTCTGTGCCTCAGCAAGGGAAGAAGGCAAGATGGACCATGGAAATGTTGTGTGTGAATCTGTAGGTGCACTCAGAGTGACAGTGGTGTGTGAGGGTCTGCATGAACACAGACAAGCTCAGTGCTAGCCCTACATGTCTGTATGCTGGGCAGCTGGGAGCCATGCATGGTAGAGCTGACAGTTCATCTCTACCCCCCCCCACACACACATGAGAAGTGGCTCTGCCAGGAGTTGCACTAGCATCTCCATGACCAAGGTCAAATGCTATGGTACTGCCTGAGGGTGACTGATATCTGCTGGGAACATGTCCTCCACAACACCCAGGACCATGAGCCCATGGCCTACTATGTCTTGGTGTGGACAGCACACTCCTGTCTGGTGCGCTGAATGTACTGCCACTATGAGAGCCTGTTTGTGCATGGACACGTTGACTCTCAGGAGATGCAGTTGCTGACCTACGGCCACGAGGCCTAAGTTCAACTCCAACAAGATGTTCCATCACAGACAACGTGTGTTCTAAGACAGACAATGTGCAATCTCTCTCAGACCTTCCTCTTTCAACTGTGTTAGCCAACCATTCCAAGGTATCAGCAACACAGTGGAGACAGTCATGAATGTCAGACTGTGCTGCATCTATAACCCTGACCATTCATTGGGAGCTCCTTTCTGAACGTTCCTGTGCCTCCATGATGGCCCTAAACATACACCGAATGACACAGGATGAGACACCTGTGACAGGTGTGGAGGGACAGCAGGTCTCCTATGATCACCCCATCAATCCACCTGTGTGGAACATCTCTGACTTTTTGGCTATGGCCAGTGTTGACAGTCACTGAAGTCACAATAGCCACACTTCTCTGTTCAATGTCCCTACCCTCCAGCTGTGCAATATCTGTGGCCTCAGGGGAATTGCTATGAGTAGGCATACTGTCTGTGTATGGTGATAATGAGGCTGGATGAGGAATGTCAACCTCTGTGTCTGATTCAGCCTCTGCAACCCCCAGCTGTGCCTCAATTTGCTCACCATCATCGTCAGAGTCTGGAGAGACACTGACATCAGGTTGTGAAGGGGACAAAACCCAACCTTCCTGGTCACCTGTGATAAAAAAGAAAAAGCAATGCATTAATACCTGCACCTCTATGCTCTGCAGTACTATGGTGCAATATATGATAAACTGTATACACAGCTGTCACTATTACAGAATTGTATAACCCCCAATCTCACATAGTAGGACAGGAGGACATTATTTTCTAACCCTAATCTGTAATTATTTAAAATAATTCTTCATTAAACAATAATCTCATGAGCAAAACACAAATTATGTACACTGTTTACATTCTGCAAAACTCTGCAGAGTTGACAGTTATGGCAATCTGTAATGTCCTGACAATACTGTCAAGTCAATCACTATGGTCACACCTACAGGGCAGAGGTATGACTCTAAACCGTGGACATTCAGAAAATATCTGTCCATTTGGCAATCATGCAGACAGTACATCAATCCAGCCAGCAGGCCTGGGATGATACTTTAGCAAATACTTTGAACTATATATCTCTGACAAAACAGTTTTGTGCTTACCAGCATGGCCTCTTCTGATTCCTGATGGTCCTGAAAAAAAAAAAAAAAACGAAGGAGAGGAAATGGCAACAGTGACACATGTTACAGTATAACAGGGATAATATGTCCAAATATCTCACATTTACAGTAGCTGCTATGTTAACAGGTATGTGGGTCACAATCTCTACATGAGCTTAAAACTGCAGCTAACCTCATTCCCACCACAATAAAACAACTGACACCCATGTAAAACTATATATACCTTGACACGCTGAATGCAAGAGTATTCCAATGCTCATCTAACTAATCATAACTGGATGCTCCTCTTGAGAGGACTGGGTGACACCCACATCAGCAACGTATCACCTGATGGATGGCTGGGAGCTGTCCTGTGTTGCGAGGTTTGCCAGGAATTCTTCTGTGGCTGAGAAAGGTTGTACTGCTGCAGGCCCGAAACCAGTGACTTGACAATCCCTGGTCAAGTCAGGTGCACATCTGTGTGCAGTATGAATCATGTTGGTGGCACAGTGTCGCACCTCCTCATATGTTCACTTCTGGTGACTGACAGCATTAATATTATGCACCAGTTCTTCCCACAAGTCTGCACATTCTTGCCTATTTGCCCTCCCTCTGGACAGCAGAGCCTCAATGATGAGGTCATTTCTGCCTCAGTAAATGGTACTCTGCATTGTGCATGCATGATATCGCCTGCAATACAAATAAATGAGAACACATATCAGGATTACATACATGGGAGTACATTTTCTAGAGATACAGCAATAAAGTAAGACTATCAGTATTCACTGCTTGATTACACAACTCATATTCAACAGTGTGCCAAGCATACGAAGGGTGTGGATTCAACTAAAATAGTTGCAATAGTGACCTACTCCTGTTTGTGCCATGACAGATACTCACGTATGATCACACACCCAGCACAGGAGTCCATTATAGTGTGCCCCATAGCAGGAACCCCCCCCCCATATAATATGTAAAAACAACAGTGCCAACCAAGTACAAGTGTACTATTACAACTGCTATCAAAGGAAGTATCCCAGAGACCTGACCTCTGTTAAAAGATACTGCTATATAAATACTGTGTCAACAGGTTAACCATACAAACTAACTCTCATACACAATTGTTCCCCTAACTAAGGGTTTGCCTTTTTAAGATGATTCTCATTAGCAGGTGATTGCCTCTGAATCAATCTAAGGTTCATAAATGCTATATGCGGCCTACACAGCTGATTTGCAGTATAATCAGACAATCCCATGCAACTACTCAACAAGACATAAGACCTTAGTGTATATTCCATCCCCTTTCTCATATGTCGGGATGGAAATTACTGGGGTAAAGATACTATATCAGCACAGAGAGAATGTCTGTAGCAGCTACATTTTACATATAGATGTGTGTGCTGCAGGCTGAAGCTGCTGCTGCAGAAAATAGGCATAGACAGAGAGGCTAAGGAATATGCAGGACAACAGCAGTTAAAAGTAACTGTGGGACCTGTGTCAGCCTTGGTGTACAGCCAGAACCTGATTGAGGGAATCCATGCACTCGAAATTAAGGTATGTGTTTATGGTAAGTATGGTAGCCAACAGTATCATAGAGTAAAAATCAGCATGTTTGGTGTGTCATAGAACATGGGAGGGGGTACATCAACCAATATGTCAACCAGATGGACAACTACCAAGTCAAGTTATGTCATGATAGTCATCTGGAACATGTGTGCTGGCAGCCCTTGCTTCTAGTACGACCTTCATATATGTATGTATGTTACTTGTGCAGCGATGGTTGTCTGAAATATCACTAGCAAATTATTGTGGGCTGCAGTCTAATATTACTGGGCCTCATTTGAATTACACACTTCAAAATCCTCTGGGAATTCATACTAATGCATGACCTGACATTCTATACAGTTGCTAGTATTTTATTAGGATTAGTTTAAATGTGGTCCTATCTGTAGGGTTTTCACTTCCATTATTTAGAAGCAGGTATTTAAACTGCACTGCTTTGGGTGGATAAATAGGTGATGAGACAGTCATATACATCAGAATTTATACTGGTGATATACACATACATGTATTTTAAATGCTAGACCTAGCTGTATTTGAACCCAGGACTATGTGGAATGTAGACCAGAAATTAATGTTTTCAAAGCATTTAACAGATGGAGCTACTGAGTCACTGTTATAGCAGGTGTATTTTTACAAGTTGTAGATATAATTTCACACATACCTGCTGTTACATGCCTTACTTACATCAACTGTTGTTTGTATGGCTTTATAGTGATGTACTTCTCTACCAGAGTCCCAGTTAAACTCCTATTTTTCCATTAATGTTTTAGCAGGTGTATTTTTACATGTTGTAGATATAACTGAATACTTACCTGCTGTAACATACCTCACTTACATCTATTATTATGTGTATGGCTTTATAGTGATGTATTTCTCTATGAGAGTCCCAGTTAAACACCTATTTTCCCATTATTCTTTTTAGCAGATTTGCATGATGCAGAGTGATGCACAGCATCACTTAAACACACTTAATAGGTTTGTAGGTTCATAGGTGTGTACTAGGCTAATGGCCCTGGAGCCTTTGCAAACCTAGCCCATAGGCTTACCCTGACATCATGTCACTCGACCTTAGTTCCCATTCCCTCTGTTGAGTAGAGCCATTGGAGTGATCCCCGAGGTGAATTTTCCATTTCCCATTCACACATCAAGGTTTCTCTTGAAGAGTGCTCTGTTTGACATGTATGGAAAGTCTATTCCATAGCAAGGGCAGTCTCTGGGTTATGAACCTGTCCCTCCAGCATGTTCTGTTGATTGTGGTAATGAGGATCAGGTCACTGGAGCGTGTGGTGCAAAGGGACTGGGATTTCTTTAGATGTAGCATTTCTAACAGAGCTGGATCAGACATGGCTTTGTATGTCAAGCAGAGATCGCCTTTAAGTAGGTGATATGAGACAGAGAATAGTTGGAGTTTTTTGAGTCTGTCCATATAGAACAAATGTTTATGGCCTAGGATCCTCTTTGTGAGGTACTTTTGCGGCTTCTCCAGTTGTTGCATTTGTCTAGTGAGGTAGATGCCAAATGGGGCATTGTACTTGATGACTGGCTTAATGAGGGAGGAGTAGAGGGAAACAATGACCTCTTAGTAATGAGATGTGCCACATAGAAGGACTTTCTGACCCCAGTGGTAATGTGGTGGTCAAAAGAGAGGCTGCTGTGTTCCCATATCTCATAACACCTTCTGTGTTCAGTGGACTACCATTGATGTGGTAATTCATGGGAACCAGATTTTTCCCAAAGAGGATGACAACACATTTTTTGGCATTGAGCTTAAGGCCATGGTTCTGACACCAGTCGTTGGTCTCAGTGAGGCCTTTCTGTAGGATGTCAACATTACTTGGGGAGTTAATAATAGCTCCCAACTAGCAATCATCTACGGACTTTGTCAGCCAGAGACCGTTTATGTTGGCCTGGACTTCGGAGAAGTAGATACCAAACAGGAGAGGAATCAGGACTGAACACTGTGGGACTCCACTCGTGATTGGCTGGCTGTCTGACTTGGAGTCCACTACTTTCACGCTGTGGGTTCTACCTGTGAGCCAGTTTACAACCCACCTAGTGATATAGGGGTTGATGTCTAGCTTAGTGAGTTTTTTCTATGATTCCTGAATGGGGAATGTTATCAAACGCCTTGGCCAGATCAAAGTAGGCTGTATGAGCCACCTTGCTTTCATCCACAGTTCTGGTGACTGACTCAAAGAAGTCAACCAAGTTGAGAAAGCATAATATACCCTTCACAAAACCAAACTGTGTGGGATCCAGTGTTTGGAGATTCCCTATATCCTTGTTTATTAGGTCCATGATGATGCATTACATAGCTTTGCATATCAGACTCATCAGGCTAATGGGATGATAGTTCCCAAGGTCTGTAGACGCTCCTCCTTTGTGGAATGGGATGACTGTAGCAGTACGCCATTTGGTAGGGACAAAGCCTGAGGTGAGGCTGTGATTGAACAGGGCACACAAGTTAGGTGCCAGTTCACTCTGTAGTTCATGTAGAACACAGCCAGGGATATTGTCAGGTCCCTTGGAAGCTGTATTATTGGCCTTGGACAGTGCTGTTTTAACCTGTGCAGCAGTAATACTGGGTGCCTTTCAAAATACTGGTATTGTGATTGGTCTGTTGGGGGGGTAAAGCTGGCACTGAATCTGTCAGCCAGTATATTTGCAATATCTGTTGGTTCGGTATAGGAGGTATCATTGTGTAGTAGCTCAGGGAAAATCTGCATATTGCCATGGAGATTCTTTACATAACTATAGAAGGCCTTGTGGTTGTCTTTACTATCTGCTGCAATTCTGTTTTCATAGCTAAGTTTGGAGGATTTGATGAGGGATCTCAACTTTTTGTTGAGGTTGATAAAGGAGTTTTTCCAGTCTTGGGATTTCAGCTTATTCTGCATCAGTTTACTCCTTCTGTTGTAGAGTTTGTTCATGGCATGGGACCATCAGATTGGCTTCGTTTTTTTTGGAGGAGAGCATCTTGGTTCTATTGGGTATGGCGAGATCCATGCATTTGTGTACGTGTTTGTATAGTGCATTGGTGTATGATTCAGTGGTCATGCAAATATTCTCCATTTGGATGGGTGCCATGAAGTTAGCTGCCTCTGTTTTTATGAGCCCACAGTTAGCTTTGAAGAAGTTTTTTATGGTGGTTACCTTTGCGGGGGGTGGGATGTGGATTTCCAGGGTGATTAGTTTCTGTTTGGATCTAACCAGGGAGGAGTTAATTATTGGTGTAGAGCAACGGTCGCCCATGTTAGTAATGACTAGGTCAAGGATGTTGCTACCTCTAGAGGGGGTAAGAATGAGCAGGTCCAGACCATTTGAATTAATGAATTCCAGGAAACATTGTGCAAGTGTATTGGTACATGAGTAGTTTTCCCAGTTAATGAAGGGGTAGTTGAAGTCGCTCAGTATGAGAGTGTTAGGTTGGACCCTAATATTCTCCAATGTGCTTAGCAAAGTGGAGTGTGAGTCTTGGGACATTGTTGGGGACCTATAGCAGGCTACGACCTGAATCGCTGTCTTACCCAATGATAGCTGCACCTGAAGTATCTATAATGCTTTATTTTGGGCTACGATTCTGGAGGTGTGTGCATCCTTTATGAATATGGAAACACCACCGCCTTTGGAACTTCGGTCCAGGTTCTGGTGCCAAAAGGTGTGGAATGAGATATAGCCTGGTAGTTCAGGGGTGCTTTCTGCTGCCTTGAACCAAGTCTCTGTTACAGCACAAACGTCGATGTTCTCCATTTTAAGGAGTGCTTCGAGGAAGTGCATTTTCAGATTTAGACTTCTAGCGTTGAGCAGCATGACCCTCACACTGAATTTCTTTGTAGCTGTTACAGTGGTAATTTGGTCTTTGGAACCACCACCTAAGAAAGACACTATAGGGGTGGCAAGAGCTTTGGCCAGTATCCGGAAGCCCAGATGATGAGAATAAGACAATTACTATGTTTTGGGCAAATCAAACAAAGCAGTACTGGATAAAAAGCCTCTGCAGAACCAAGAAAATGCAATATCCAAACAGAAGAGGCTCACCACGACCACGTAATAAAATAAAACAATTTAATACTGCAGTAAAAGTAAGCACTTTCACGTTTTAACAACGCTTCTTCAGATTTTAACAGCTGCGTTGTTGAAACGTGAAAGCGCTTATTTTTACTGCAGTATTAAATTGTTTTATTTTATTACGTGGTCGTGGTGAGCCTCTTCTGTTTGGATATTGCAATTACTATGTTTTGCTTAAAACACCTGTGCTAATTAACTTGCTGTGTGGCTTGGCTGGTTGATGCACTTTCCTTCAGGTGCAATGGTATTGGGCCTGAAATAGGGCACAGGTGTAACTTTTGAACATGATTACTATACTTTCAAATACATATATCAATCTACTGCCATTTAGCATAGCTAGCAATGCTGCATGTAGAGCAGCATTGCACAAAAATTCTTTAATGAAAAGAAATATTGAGGAGATAGGACAGTGATGTAATGGAGTGGAAACAAAGGGAAAACATAGTGAAAGGCAGGTAGGTATGTGCAGGAAGGGTGTAGGAGAAAACCATAGCTATCCATTTCTTCAACGGCAACAACTGTGCACTGTTCCGTTTCACAATACTTTGAAAATGAAGACAAATACAGTTCTTTCTCTCTTTCAGTGGTTTTTATTATCTACAGTATACACGTGTGGGAGCCTCATGGAAAGTACCAGGGAGACTCCCAGAATAAAGGAATAAACAAGCTTATATACTGGTGATTTTGCTGACAGTACAAAAATATAAAAATGAACCAATTAGATCATTATTCAGGGCAATTAACCAATCAAAGGTTTACCCGTAAACATAAGACAATTCACATCATCATATCTCTAGGCTGAAAAAGAAAATTGGATGCACTTCCATAAAAGGCACATTTCCTGCTTTCAGGCAGACTCTTGTTTTTTCAGTATTTTCTCATTGCTCAGAGTTCATTCAAAGTTCACAGCACAAGTACATTTTAATACATACAGACTGTCACATACTCAATTCCCTCAAACACATGCTTTGGCTGTTCATATTCTACAATCCCCCATGTGATGCTGTGTAAGCATCACAATTTAACCTATCATACATTTGTCCCAAATCTAACATAACCATGCTACTGGTCTTTTCATCATTGGAAAACATTGTCATTTCATCGTCTACATTCATAGCTGCAGGCATATAAAACTTAGGCACTTTCTTCACAGTTTTTGAAGACATTAATTTCAAGATCAGTGCTTTGATTAGGAATAAGACAAGAAAAGCAACAATTGCTAATACTGCAATTAATAAAATCAACTTCAACAGTCCACCTCCCCAGCCTGAGAACAGGTTGGTTAACCATGCCCATGATGAACTATCGGCCTCTTTGGCCTTCGAGAGTTCGGAAATTCTTTGAATCAGTTCAAGATGCCTTTCCATTTCGTGCTGATTATCAGGAATAAATATACAGCACTCCTTCTGGATTAAAGCGCAAGTTCCTCCTTTCACCTCTAGGGTGAAATCGAGAGCCATACGGTTTTGGAGTACTACAGCTCTCATAGCAGTCAATTCATCAGTCACTAGTTCTAAGGCAGAAAATGTAGCATTGCTTAATTTTTCAAGCAATTTAGATAGCTTTCTCAGTTCCCAAATTGATTTCACTGCTCCGTATGATGGAATTATACCAGCCCATGATATGACGTCATCACTCAAGTCCATATGGGATAGTCCTTTGGTGCCAGCATGAGCTAAATGATGGTGATAGATCCATGAAGCATCAACTTGACCTACCAGATTGGCAGGCTTCTTGACCTCACGAACGTTCAGAATTTTTCCTTTAGGTAATACAGATACATGTCGAATAGCTGGGACTAGGTAGCCCAGGAAGCAGCTGCCAGACCAGTTTCCTGGTAGTCATTTATATGTTTTTCTTCCACACACAAAATAACAATTTTCTACTTTAATGGTGATGTTGATAGACTTGAAGCAATCCCCGGCATCTTGCAGTCCTTGGAATATTTTCCAATAGACAGTTTCTATTTTCTGGGAAAAGTTAGCTATAGAGTTTTTAACAGGTCTTTTTATAGGTGAGAAATCTGTTACACAACCCGAATTGTCTGCAGTGCAGTTATATACCACTGTTTTGTTACAATGGCTCCACCCTACTCTAGTTTTACCAAGTTTTTGAAAACACACAGTTCCGTTTTGGTGGAGGGACAACTGTAATGCTATCTTGTCCTTTGAAATAACATTTGATGTATCATAGATCGGATTCATCCAGGTTTCATTAACCCCTAAAGGGACTATATTTAGCATCAATCCCCCATAAACAGTAGGAATAGCAGTGCAAATCCAGCAGTCCAAGACATTGAGGGATGACGCATAAGTGTATTTAATGGCTTGGTAGGTGTTGAAAGGTGGATGCCATGCAGCTCATTTGGCATGAGGCGTAGGTGGAGCAGGAAATAAAAATGGCCACAGTAAAAATAACAAAACAACAAGAATAACCACCAAAATAGTTGTGCAGTGCTTTTGTGGAAATGGTGGTTGCACTTGCATTGTGTCGGGAGGGTGAGGTTGTCCAAATGGATAAATGTTAGGAATTGTCAGGTGCTGGTACAGTATGGCTTCGAGTACGAGTAGCAATAGGTGGAGAATCAGGAGTAGCAAAAGGTAGAGGCTGTTGATCTTCAGATGGGATGACCTTCTTGACGTGCAATATGTGAATCCAGGTGGGTGAGCCTTGTAGTCGAACCACTGATGATGTCATCAGTAGAACCAGGAAGGGCCCCTTCCAGCGTGGTTGAAGTCCTGTTTTTCGATAGAATGACTTGACGTACACCCAATCTCCTGGTTATAGTGCAGAGGGCAGGAAAGGATCAGGGATATGTTGAGCTGCTGCTACCTGGTGGTGATGAAACTGTTAAAAAGAAACAAGAGAAGTGCAATACACAAGAATATCATGATCAAATGCATCATACTCAGAAAAGGGTGGTGGTGGAGTCATGGGCATACGCATAGGGCGGCCCATGAGGATTTCATGAGGAGAAAGACCTTTAGTAGGATGTACTTGTGCTCTCATAGAGAGTAGAGCTAGAGGTAGGGCCTGTACCCAAGTGAGGCCCATTTCAGTAGTAATTTTAGTCAGTCTGGTTTTCAGTGACTGATTCATGCGTTCAATAATACCTGATGCCTGTGGTCTATATGGACAATGAAATTATAGAGTGTTGCCTAACATTTTACACAGTGAAGCAATTAACTGAGCAGTAAAATGTGTTTCACAGTCCGAATATATTTGACAGGGAACACCAAAACGAGGTATCAATTCATAACAAAGTTTCTTAGCAACTGAAATAGCATCATTTTTGACACATGGGTAGTCTTCTAACCACCCAGAGAAAACATCAACAACAGTTAAAACATATTTGAAATGAGCAGAAGGTGGAAGTTCAATAAAATCCCATTGCAAAGCACAAAATGGCCCCAGTGGTTTTGGCAGTGGTTGTGTGGGAGCCATAGTGCCTTTTGAAATGTTATACTGTAAACAAATGGAGCACATGCTCAAAAAATGCTGTACAGAAGCAGAAAGTCCTGGGGAAAACCAATCCTTTTGGATTTGTTTTATTAATGCTTGTACCCCTATATGAGCTGGCAAGTGATACGCTTTAATAAGAGAATTTAACATGGTCATTGGGCAGAGCAGTCTGCCATCTGGATGTTGCCAAATTAGATCAGAGCATTTAAAACAAGCTTGAGCCAGCCATGTTCTCCTTTCTGATTCTGAAACTTCATCCTGTAAAGCTTTTAACACTGTGATATCAAAAATAACCATTGGTTGCAGAGGCTGCAAAAAATGTCCTTGAACAGTTTGTGAGAGAGCAGCCTGTTTAGCAGCCCAGTCAGCTAAATTATTGCCCTTAGTTTCAAAAGAGTAATTCGATTGATGGGCTGCACATTTAACAACAGCAAGTTCAGATGGTAACAATAAGTCTTGTAGCAAGTTATTGATATAAAAATGTTTTTTTAACGGGTGCCCTGGAAGAAGTTAAAAACCCTTGTTCCTTCCACAATGTACCAAAATCATGAACAACACCATGGGCATAACGGGAGTCAGTATATATAGTAACAGACTTGTCCTTAGCTAGTTTGCTTGCATTTGAAAGTGCCACTAGTTCCGCAGCCTGCGTGGAAGTGGCTGGGGGTAATCATGCTGACCTTAAAACTTCAGTCGGAGTACAGACTGACCAAGCTGCTTGGAATTCTCCAGAGTTTGTTTGTAAGCAGGGTCCATCAACAAAAAGAACCAAATCAGGATTTTGCAAAGGAGTGTCATACAAATGTAACCTAGGAGAAAGAACAGAGTTAATTACAAGCACACAATCATGTGGTTCGCCCTCATCCGATGTTGGTATTAAAGATGCAGGGTTCAGTGGTGGCAGCATATGACTTGTAGGGCAGGATTATTTATTAAACTTAGTTCATATTTAGTAAGGCGTGCATTTGAAGGATACTGTGTTTTTGTCTTTAGAAGTAGCGCTTGAACAGCATGTGAGACTGCTAATATAGTATCATGTCCCAAGGTTAGTGGGGCTGCCATATCAACCAAAACAGCAGCAGCTGCCAAAGCCCATAAGCAAGCCGGGTAACTAGAGGCAACCAGATCTAGCTGAGTGCTATAGTAAGCAATAGGTCGGTAGCCTCCAGTGCGTTGCTGGGCTAGAAGACCCAAGGCAATTTTGTTTCGCTCACAGCAAAAGAAAACAAAAAGTTTGGAATAATCTGGCAACCCTAAGGCAGGAGGATTTACCAAGGCTGTTTTGATAGCCTGAAAAGCCTCATCGTGTTGTGATGTCCAAGGTAAAGGTTCCATAATATCCTTTTTTAGGAGTTGTAACAGGGGGGACGAAATTTCCAAAAAACTAGGCACCCACTGTCTACAGTATCCTGCTAAGCCAAGGAATCCTCGAAGCTGCTTCTGGGTTACAGGGCGTGGAGCACTTTGAATAGAAGTTATGCAATTTGGGAGTATTTGACGAGAACCCATTGCAATAATATGTCCCAAATACTGCACCTTTTCTTGACAAAATTGTAATTTTGATCTATTTACTTTAAACCCTCGTGTAGCTAAAAAGTTTAACACTAGAAGGGAATCTTTCCTACACGAGTTACTGTCTGGTGAAGCTATAAGAATATCATCCACATATTGGACTAGAACTGAATGTGATGGTAGTTGCAGATCCTGTAACTGTCTATGCATCTCTCTAGAAAATAAGGTTGGGGATTCTACATATCCTTGGGGCAATCGAGTCCAAGTATACTGCTGACCTTTGTAGGTAAATGCAAACAAATACTGACTGTCGGGATGCACTGGAATAGAGAAAAAAGCTGATGAAATATCTATTACCATAAAACATTTTGCAGTAGGTGGGATACAGCTCAAAATAGTAGCTGGGTTTGGTACAATCGGGAACACAGGCAAAATGGCTTTGTTAACTTCCCGCAAGTGTTGCACAAATCTGTAAGCTTGTTTGCCAGGTTTTTTCACCAGTAATATTGGGGTGTTACATGGGTTTGTGGTAGGTACTATGATCCCTTGCTTTTCCAATGCTGAAATAACAGGGGCAATACCAGATATGGCCTCAGCTGTCAAAGAGTACTGTGGTACTCACGGTAACTTTGCTCCTGGTTTTAGGGTTATTTTTACAGGGGTAGCTGAGGTCAAAAACCCTACTTCATTGTCATGAGTAGTCCACAGGTGAGAGGGTAGAGAATGTATATACTTGTTTCTGTCAGAATTTGGCTGGATACACATTGTCTGTAAAATAATGGGGTCATCTAAAGCTGCCAGGGTACTATCCTGCTGGTCTGAAGGTACTTGGAGATAAACTCCATCAGCTGTGCAAAAAATGGTGGCCCACATTTTGCAAAGCAAGTCTCTTTCTAATAGATTTAAAGGTGCTGCAGGTCCTACTAAAAATGCATGGTTATCCTGCAGAGGTCCCAATGTTACTGGGGCTAGAACAGTTTTGGAATACTCAATAGGTATACCAGGGACACCCACTCCTCTAGTTATTTTGTTGGAGAGGGGAACATTCATGGCTGCTTTGCCAGCTAGCATGGATTTAGTCACTCTGGTATCAATTAAAAATGTATAAGGTTTATTTTTAACCAGTAACATAACATGTGGTCCATCCTGATCCACAGGAATAAAAGGACACAATTGCTGTTGTTTCTGTTCAGGGAACCTTCATTCTGGTTGCTGTCAATTGGACGGCGTCCAGTTAGAATTCCACTGTTGCAATGCATCAGTGTATGGTGCAGGTTGCTCAGCCAAATATGGACACTAATTTTTCCAATGGCCTGCTTGGCCACAGTTAAAGCACTCTATCTGATTACTAGAATTTTGGGGTGGAGCCGACTGTGTTCCCTGCCAGTTTTGTCTATTTTGATTTCCTGCTCCTTGGCGTCCACCCCTCCCTCTCTCTCGCCCTCATCCTCTACCCCACTGACCAAAAGCACTACACATTTAGATTTCTGCTTTTACTAATTTTTTCTTTAAATCCTTCTTTTCTTTAGCTAAATGGTCAGATAGGTATTGTACCTGCTGGACTAACTCATGTAAGCCCAAACTAGGCCAGTTTAAGCATACTTCCTTTAACTTGTCCCTCACCTGAGGGCGTAACCCATCTACAAAGGCAGCTGACAGCCCACTTTGTGCTGGTCCTTCGGTGGGTTCTGGGTACCCGGAATATGCCTCAAAGGCTTCAGTGAGTCGATTTAAGTATTCGTCTATAGGCTCATCCTCTTTTTGTATGACTGATTTAATTTTTGCAAAAAAACACATGTAGATAGACCAAAGGAAAGAAACACCAACAACGAAAACTGCAGCCAACTGGAAAAATCTTTACTTCTTTTAAACAGATTCTGGTACCTCGGCCTTCGCCTTCATTGGAATAAATTGTTCTAAATCACACCAGCTTATATATACACCAGTCAACAATTTATTCCAATGAAGGCGAAGGCCAAGGTACCAGAATCTGTTTAAAAGAAGTAAAGATTTTTCCAGTTGGCTGCAGTTTTCGTTGTTGGTGATTTAATTTTTGACCAATTGGGGGTAGGTGGCACTATTACAGTGATAGTATCAACTATACATTGCCTAACCACTTCAAATCCATTCTCCCCTTGTATGCTATGCTTCGGTATTGGGGTAGGAACATTAGCATGATTCCAGATACGTTTCATTAGATCAGCTGGGACAGCGTATTGGAGGACAGCTCTAACCTCTTCTATGGTAGGATTTTGCAAACAGATAGGTCCTGCCAATACACGTTGAAACTTTGCTGGGTTAGTATGAATAGGCAGGAGAGATTTAGTGATCGCTTGAAAATCAACTGCTGACCATGCCCTAGGTACCACTACAGTAGCCAGTTGTCCCTCATCCCTAGCATGTGCTGGGTTTGGGACTTCTCTCAAAGGGAATACTCCTTCTTTATCTGATGGGCTAGTGCCCGATTCAGAATCAGAATCTGGATTAGATTTGTCCGGACCAATCATTGCCTTTAATCAAAATTGGGCATTGTTTGTAATATTTACCCTTGTGTAAATATACGGCTTTTTTATTGTGATATATTTTTGACTGGCTAGACCTAGGGTCAAAAAGCATTTGTGCTTTTCTTTTTTGCTGTTTTTTTGTCTTAGAACGGGTTAGTCTAGGTGATTATTTACCTGTATCTGTTTGGTCAGGTTGTTCTATAATCGGTCTGCTAGGCTGACCTTCCATTGCCTAATTTCTGCTTCCAGAGTCGGGAGCGGTCTGCTCTTCTCCCCGCCGGCCTTCGCCCTTTGTTGTGGAGCTCATTGCTCCATCTTGAACCTGTGAAGGCTGATATTGTGGTGGAGGAGCCGTAACGGGTGTGGGGAACCAGAGGTTATCATCCTCAGATGATTCAGTTATTTGTAATTTACTTAATTCCTGTACAGGATATAATCCCTTAAAGGGTGATTCCCTTAAGTGTTTACCATTTGTTACATCTAGATTACTCGCAGTATGTCTTAGTTTCTTTATCTGCTCTTTTAGTTTCTTTTGATTGTCCTTAAGACTACTGATGACTGAGTCCTTCTCCCTTTCTTTAGCCTCACACATCCAATCATTAAAAGCTGCCCAGCACAACTCTGGTATATTTCCTTTCTTTTTTAATTTTTTTGCAAATTAGTCAATATACCTTTATTAAAACTACCATTTTCAGGAAAAGCAAGGTCACAGTCATTTTTAGTAAGGGCGATCCACTGATCTAAAAACATGTAACTGTCCCGGGACACATGGTAAAACATATAACCAGCTGGTGTACCTCTTTCTGGCTCACTTATTTTTCCCGCACTCACTCCCATTTTCACTCAATAAGCTATACTTGCTTAACACAGGTTTAGCTAAGGCGTTATATAAACGTCTTGTTACCCCACTATCATTCCTCCTTTCATACGTATGTCGCCAGTATTTTTGTATTAACCCACACTCATACTGCACATTCAATAGCAGAAGAGAAATGCATGCCACTTACCTCAAAACAACTGAATGAGAGAAATTATATCATTTTTTGCATTAAAAAAATTTTCAAATCTTTAAGGCAGGCAGATACAGGGAGATGAAAGAAACACTGCAGAAACAGAAAAGTCTGTTATGGGCCCTTTCATTAGCAGTATTTCGTCCACTTCCTGACTGCTGCAGCTTGTTCTCAATTCAGATCTGAGTCACGGCACCAATTGTTCCATTTTACAATACTTTGAAAATGAAGACAAATACAGTTCTTTCTCTCTTTCAGTGTTTTTTATTATCTACAGTACACGTGTGTGGGAGCCTCATGTAAAGTACCAGGGAGACTCCCAGAACAAAGAAATAAACAAGCTTATATACTGGTGATATTGCTGACAGTACAAAATATAAAGATGAACCAATTAGATCATTATACAGGGCAATTAACCAATCAAAGGTTTACCTGTAAACATAAGACAATTCACATCATCATATCTCTGGGCAGAAAAAGAAAATCGGATGCACTTCCATAAAAGGCACATTTCCTGCTTACAGGCAGACTCTTGTTTTTCAGTATTTTCTCATTGCTCAGAGTTCATTCAAAGTTCACAGCACAAGTACATTTTAATACATACAGACTGTCACATTCTCAATTCCCTCAAACACATGCTTTGGCTGTTCATATTGTATAGCACTTTAACAGCTTTTTAGCTGAATTTGCACAGTCACCCCCAGAGAGAGGGGTGATGACAACATGAGTGCATTGTCAAGCCAATTGGACCAAATTAAGTATGTCCAGTGGACATGTGTGTGAAATGGAGAGCTATGTTGAGATGATATAGTTTTTGGGGGGACAGGTGCCTTTTTTTCAGGAGAGAGTGGAATGTTGGGGAAGAGACATAGGTTATGTGTGGGGAAGGTAAGTTGAGAAGGTGAGGAAGCTTTTGCAGACAGACAAGACAGACAAGACAGCAGACATTATTGGTGTGAGACACATGCGAGGGAGTGAACACCTTGGTTGGTGAGGGTGTTGTGGAATCCCAGTCCCATGGATATCAGGCACTGTAGCAGTGTGACTCAAGTCCTCACCCATGGGACTGTCAGCATTTCACCTTCACTGCTCCTGTGGAGGCAGTGGTTGATGCCAGCACCTGGAGTGATACTGCCCCACCAGGATGGACAGCATGCTCTCTCTATAGCATAAGCATGCACCAACAGTTTGGTGCACAAGCCTATGCACCATGCTTGGCAGTTGGTCTTGGGTGATAAAAGCACCCCTCCACCTCCACTCCCAGAGGGGCGACCACACCCAGCCTGTGGGGTGAATCTATCCAATGGAGCAGGTAGTCCAGGGGCAGCAGAGGGGGTACCATCAGGCTTCCTCACAGGCATGATGGGCCCTGGTGCCTCAGCTGGGGGATCCAAGGTAGGTGGATCACCAGGAACCAGCCTACCTTGTCACTCTGTGGTAAGTGAAATATAAACATAAGGAAACATAAACATAACCAAAACAAATGTAATTAACAACATAAGAGAAAACAATAAGGAGTAATGAAAACAAATTGAAAATAATATAATGAGGAACACAACAATAAATCATGTAAATGAGAGTTTTTTTAACAGCAAAGCAATATTACTTTATACATAAGGCCAACATAAGAGGTAATAACAAATAATATGATACTATGAAATGATAATTATAAATATATTGAATAAATAAAAAAGAGAAGGGGTGGAGTGAGAAAAAAGAAGAACACTAGTAACTTCACAGATAATATAACTACACAGACTAGAATTGCATACTTCTAGATATGTTAGATTTCACTTGTGTGAACACTGACTGCTTATGTTGCATATATGATGTTCCATGTAAATACCTCTCAACCTCTTAGTATGGGACATTATGAGCCAAGCCATACATATTAGTGGTACAAAAGTACAATGACAGGGAACATTCTTACATAGTATGCTCATACAATAGTAGCAAGGCGTTCTGATAACAGATTTGCCATTAAATTGCATTTCAAGTGATGTCATATATCTCCATATCAGAAGGCCAGACATACAGGGTAATTTTTAGTATATTCTGCAAAAATTGTGACATTTCAGAGGTATGTTCATGTACACTGATTACATTTGACAGCTGGACATTTTTCCGTTGGCTGGTGTGGAATTAGAACCCACAAGCAGTGACTACAGGAATACTGAACACTGCATTTTATTATTTATTATTTATTCATTTATTGGTATTTGTTGACTGGGAAAGTCCACTGGACAGAGGACCCATTTTCAGTGGAGGCCCGGGGTGAAAAGCTCCACAGTTAACAAACAAAAACTTACACAGTTTGATGGTAGATCTGGGGAGAAAAGGCATTGCAGTTTTAAAAACAAGAACAAAACAAGCTAAGTGAGTGCTAAAAAAATAAATTATCAGACACCATATCCTATTAAACTTTTATTGATTCATGTTATGTCAAATCTTGCATTTACACACATGCATAGCTGTATAGGAGTTACGTTACCTTACACATGTACCCTATTCATTTATTGACTGCAACCTACAGCATATATCAGACAAAATGAGCAGAGCACAACTATTGACTCTTAATCTGGGTATTGCACAGCATTTATTTCTGACATACTAAAACAGTATTGTCTACTGCACATATGTAAGATGGCTGGTGTTGGATTAGAAACCACAAGCAGTGACTACAGGAGTACTGAACATTTTATTTAAAAACATTAAATTATCAGAGCAACACCTCCTTTTACACTTTATTGATTTATGTTGTTTGAAATCTTGATTTACACACATGCATAGCTGTATATTAGTTCTGTTAACTGACACATTTACCCTATTCATTTATTCACTGCAACCTACAACATATGTCAGACAAAATAAGCAGAACACAACATTGACTTTTAAGCTGGGTATTGCACAGCATTTATTTATGACATGGTGAAACATTATTGACTACAGTACATTAACCAGTTGTCTGGTGTTGGATTAGAACCCACAAGCAGTGACTTTGGGAATACTGGACATTTTATTTGAAAAAATTAATCATAGCATCATCTCCTTTTACACTTTATTGATTCATGTTGCTTCAAATCTGGCATCTTAGTATGGGACATTATGGGCCAAGCCATACATATTAGTGGTACAAAAGTACAATGACAGGGAACATTCTTACATAGTGTGATCATACAATAGTAGCAAGGTGTTCTGATAACAGATTTGCCATTAAATTGCATTTCAAGTGATGTCATATATCTCCATATCAGAAGACCAGACATACGGGGTAATTTTTAGTATATTCTGCAAAAATCGTGGCATTTCAGAGGTATGTTCATGTACACTGATTACACTTGACAGCTGGACACACATGGATAGCTGTCCAGGACTTCTGTTAACGTACACATTTACCCTATTCATTTATTGAGTGCAATCTACAGCATATTTCAGACAATGAGCAGACCACAACATTGACTCTTAATCTGGGTACACCACATTAACTGATGGTTGGAAGCTATGCTACACAGTACTGCATGTTTACTTGCTTTAACTTGCTTTACCAGTTCAGATATGCACTGACACATGAATAAAAATGTATGATGTCCCAGGTATTTTATACATGACTGTTAAGACTGCAGTATCTGTATTTACTTTATTTTATTATTATGTTATGCATCACATTATTACTTTATTGATTTTCTTACATACCATGCACTTGCCTCATCCTGGGCAAATGCCTTGCATGGGACTGGACATTGCAATCCCTCTGTTCTGCAGCTGTGGTAAGAGAAGGAAGTAATTATGCATGCCGGTTTTGCACAGATTCAGCTTATATATTTATAAATTACTGGAAAATATGCTTATATATCTGTGGGGTGTGCCCATCCCTTCCCTCTTGGATCTAGGATTCCAAGGTTCCCCTCTTCCTATGATACAGGTCATCATAGTGGTGATGACACTGCTCACCAGTGCAGGGGATACCAGTGGCACTGGTTAGGTCCCTGTCCAAACTATCCCAGGCCTCAGACTTACACTCTGAGCCTTGGTAGTTACTCTGCAACAGCCAGGGTCCGTGGCATTGTACCAGGACTCCAGTGAAAACCCTGGACACCTGCACACCCCACCTTTGTGCCTGAAAGCACACACTTTCCCCCTCAACAGCAGCAATACCCACAGTCAAGGTCAGACTCCAAGGAATAATGTGAATGTCCCACCTTTTGGCCATTAAATAGGCAACATTTCCTTCCTTGCACATCATACAGTAACTTTCAAAAATACTCTCATCACTTAGCATCATACAAACTCGTACAAATCATGTTTAAGCAAAGCTTAGCAAAGCACAAACTGGAAAAGACCATTGACCATGTTTAAGTGTGGCTTAGCATCATGCAGCTTTTCTAAATGTAACAGATTTAGGTGCTTCCTTTGAGGTTGTGAACATATGTGAAGAAGACCTTATGATTGTCTCTAGTAGATGTGGCCAATTTGGACTCGAAGTTTGCTTTGGAGGATTTCACTAGTGCTCTTATTTGCTTGTTCAGGCTTTTCAGCCATGAATTGGGCACCATGGTGCAAGACTCAAACATAAAATCATACATAAACTACAGCATACAGAAAGTTGTACATAGTACAATAACAAAATAGAGACAATACATTTGTATGCTATTTAAAGTTATAAATGCAAGTGACTTGCATCTGTCTCACCTGGGCTTCGGGCTTCTGGCAAAGGCTCTTGCCTCCCCCGTAGTGCCTTTTTTAAGAAAAGTCCTGAGGTCAATAAAACCAACATAAAAATTTCAACAAAATACAAATTAAAAGTCATGCTGCTAAACGCTAGGAGTCTAAACATGAAACTGCACTCATTGCAAGCATTCTTAACCCTGGAAAATGTTGACATCTGTGGAGTCGCAGAAACCTGGTTCAAAGCTGCAGAGAGCACACCAGCCTTACCTGGTTACTCATTCTGTCATACATTCAGACCCCAAACTGTGGAGAGTAAAGCCAAAGGAGGTGGAGTTTCAATATACATTAAAGGCCTACACACCTCCAGGCTGCTCAAACAGTATGATGCACAGCAGACACTCCAGGTGCAGTTAACCATTGACAAGACCCCTATTCAAATCATAGCTAGCTACTGGTCCCCAAATCTGACTCAAGATGCCCAATCTACCTGTTTGGACCTATTCAAATCTATCAAGATTCAACCATTTACTCTGATCCTGGGTAACTTTAACTTCCAAAACATAGATTGGAAGAACTACTCATGCCAGAACACAAATGCCCAGAGATTCCTCGATTTTTTCAATGCAAATACCGTGGAACAGCTAGTCGATACTCCCACAAGAGGTGATAATATCTTGGACTTGGTATTAACCAACATGAGTAACTACTGCAGCATCCTTCTATAGTATCATCCTCCCTGGTAAGATCCAACCATAAAGCAGTCACTTTCAAAGTCACCATCTCCCCCAACCTGCCTCTAGCTAGGCTCAGACATAACAAGTTCTACAAAGTTGATTACAGTCTCCTGAGGGATGGTATAAACAGCTTTACCACCCCTCCCCCTCTGTAGGAACTGGTACCAATATCCAAAACTACACCAAAGCACTATACGAGCATGCATATAGATGCATGGAATCATGAATACCCAGCTAGACTAAATCATCATCCACAAGGAAGAGTAAACCTGTTTGGTGAACATCTGCAATAAATAAACTCTATAACATAAAGAAAAAATTGATGTCCAAGACCAAGAATGAGCAGGTGCCCAATTGGAAGCAATGTCTCCTTAGCCTGAAAAAGAAATAAGAGCACTAGTGAAATCCTCCAAAGCAAACTTCAAGTCCAAATTGGCCACATCTACTAGAGACAATCATAAGGCCTTCTTCACATATGTCCGGAATCTCAAAGGAAACACCTAGATCTCTTAAAAACTGGTGGTCAAGGACACCACATACACAAATCCCATAGATATAGCAAACTTGCTGGCTGACAGATTCAGTGAAAATGTCACCCCTCTATTCCCCCATCAATAAATGAGGACATCCCCAGTACCTGCCCCCTTCCCACTGCTCCCTCAAAGGCAAAAAAATACAGCCTCCATGGGACCCGATAACATACCAGGCTGCAACCTACGTGAACTCAGGCAGGAACTTGCAGCACCATTAGGTGCCCTATTCAACCAAAGCCTGAGTACCGACTTTGCCCCAGCTGAGTGGAGGACAGTCCCTATCATTCCTTTATGCAAAGGTGGAGTGTCCACTGATCTGGGAAATTATACACCCATCAGCCTAACTAGCCTGATCTGCAAGCCCACAGAACGGATTATCATGGACCTCATTAACAAGGACATTGGCTACCTCCAAACTCTCAATCCCACACAGTTTGGCTTCGTCAAGGGGAGGTCATGTCTGCTAAATTTGGTTGACTTCTTTGAGACAGTCACCAAAGGCATGGATGAGGGGAATACAGTGCACACTGCCTACTTTGACCTGGCCAAAGCCGTTGAGACTATTCCCCACTCCAGCATAATGGATAAACTCTCTCAACTAGGCATCAATCCATATGTTGCCAGATGGGTAGCAAACTGGCTCACTGACAGAAACCACCTAGTCAAAATAGGGGAAGCCACCTCAAGCAGTAGACCCATAACAAGTGACTGGTGACAGAAACATGGCCTCAAGCTGATTACCAAAAAATGCATCATCATCCCCTTTGGGGAGAGTGATGCCCCCACAAATTATCACATTAATAATGTCCTAAACATGCAGTCAGTCGTGAGGGATTTGGGCACCCAGGTTGATAGAAACCTGACTTTTGACCACCATGTTGCTTCTGTTGTACAGAAAGCCTTCTACATGGCCCACCTCATAAGTAAGGGTATCTCATCCAGGGACAAGGAGGTCATAACATCCCTGTATTCCTCCCTTATAAGGCCCATTATTGAGTACAATATCCCTTTTTTCATGCACCAAGCAAAGCATATGTAGCAGCTGGAGTGACCACAGAGGTTCCTCACCAGGAGAATCCAGTGCCTCATACATCTACCAGACACAGATAGGCTAAAAGCCCTATCCCTCTATTCAGTTTCATACAGACTCCTCAGGAGTGACCTCTGTCTGGCAAACAGTGCGGTCATGGATCCCACCTTGATGGGACTGCTGCATATCCACAATTCAAGCTCCACTCAAGTAACTCACACGTGTGGCCTCAGCCTGGTCTGTGACATCAACAGGACTTGTTAGTGGGAAAGATTTGTGTCCCAGAGACTCCCCCATCTATGGAATAGACTCCCTTTCCATGTCAAGCAGAGTACCTCTTTACCCCTTTTTAAGTGCAACCTGGGTAACTGGATGGGAAACAGATAATATACCCATGGGATTCCACCCATGTCCCTGCTGGCATCAGGTGCTGACTTGTCTAAACATGGGCTACACTCTTGGCAAGACTTATACGGGCCTCAGGGCCAATAGCCTAGTAACCTCCTATAATCCTCCTATGATCCTATGATATTATTACTTAGATTATGTACAACTAAGGCAGGCGTTCAACCAGTGGCAGTTTGTTAAATGCATATATTTACAAGAAATGTGTGACTCCAGTATGAGCTTTTTCACTCCATGGCTTTTTCATGGTCTATGCTGTGTAGAATAATTTGCATAAACTGATCTTTTTTGCTGCCATGGAGTGTGTTCCTCTGTGTTCTGGCCCTTCCTGCAGCAGTGGTCTGGATGCATGGAGTGTGGGCCTCTGCTCTCTGGCCCATTCTGAGCAGTAGTCTGGATGTATGAAGTGTAGGCCTCTGCTCTATGGCCAGTCCTGGAGTAGTGGTCTGGATGTATGGAGTGTAGGCCTCTGCTCTATGGCCCATCCTACAGCAGTGGTCTGGATGTATGGAGCATAGGCCTCTGCTCTCTGGCCCATCCTGCAGCAGTAGTCTGGATGCATGGAGTGTGGACCTCTGCTCTATGGCCAATCCTGCAGCAGTAGACTGGATGTATGATGTGTAGGCCTCTGCTTTATGGCCCATCTTGCAGCAGTGGTGTGGATTCACAGTGGAAGACAAAAAAACTATGCTGTTAGTAAAGGAAAACACCCTCAACAACATACAGACTGCTTCACTGTAACTTTAGAAATGAGCATTCTCTTCTCCATTGCATATTGTCCATTTTACTGTATAAGCAGAGGAATATTCCCTTCCCCTACAAATTTATTCCACCAATATTCCCTATTGGAGAGTAAAGACAAGGAACCATCTCAAGCAAGATGTCACTTATGACCTTGTATAAACATGACAGAACCCAGCCAGCATTCAGCACCTGCCTGATCATTGCTAACACATAAAGCAGCATTCCATCAAACACCTACTGATCTTCCATTCCTAACTGTTGCATAGAAATGAAGTAAAATCCTCATAAGCATACAGTACAGTGTCCCAGATATAGTATTTATGGGCCCTTGAGCATCCCTGAATCACATGACTGCACCAAGGAGAAAAGAATAAGCTGTGAGCAATTCTTAGTATGATGCTTACACTCATTATTAGGGTATTGTTATGAAATGCTGAGGTGGTGTCTAGGTTCAGTAATGTAAATGCATGATTTATGCTGGTGGCCATGATTCTGCTGTTTAAATGACATAGTAGAAATATTAATAGTAAAACAGTACTGGTACTAGACACATCCTTTCCTGAACCCAGAGCTCCCTGAGCTCAGAACAGAAATTGAATTTAGATCTATATTTGTGTACATATTGTATCTATATTCATACAAATTGAAGCACTTAGCATCATGTGGCTCCCAAGAGATATTTTTGCCCCTACCAGCAATGAGAGCCAGCATTGTAGAAGGTACTGAAAGGTTCAATGGCAATCCTTAACAGACAGACTGTGGATTGAAGCTTTATATAATGTAAGAAATTGCTGGTATATTGTAAACGTGATTGTATATATGCATATGTACATGTAATATAAATTAATTTAGATTTATTGTGTGAGACTATCAGAAGAAGATAAGTCTGAGGATATTCAATGACAAAAAGAGTTATGAAATGAGTAAGGTAATCTTACACTGGACACTGTGTTGGTGTGTGCGTGTGTTTGTGTGTGTGTGTGTGTGTGTGTGTGTGTGTGTGTGTGTGTGTGTGTGTGTGTGTGTGTGTGTGTGTATGTATGTGTGTATGTCTGGATTAACTGGGGTCTATATTATAAAGTCGAAAACTCTAAAGAACGAATACAAGTACATCGACACATAAAGAGCGGTGTACAAAAATAGCAAAACACGTATTGAGCAAAAATCAAAACAACAAATGTGTTTCTTTAAACAACAGAGCCACAAAGGTATACATAAATTAACTAAATAAAACTAAATTAATACACTCTTGCAGGGAGGCAAGCCCCCCTGCACCCCCCACACCCCCCTACTTAAATATACCAACTTTGAGACCGCACTACAGTGGGGAAAAGAATATATTTCCTTATCCCCAGCATCGCGCTGCTGGCCAAACAAATATGTTCAACAGACCTCTCAACTGTCCCTGATTTTCTGGAACGTCCCTGATTCTGACTCAAATTTTAGTCTGTCCCTCTTAATCTCTTCTAAAACTGGTGACTTTTGGAGGAAAGTTGGTGAATTAAACTTAATGAATAACGACAATAATTAAGAGTTGTAGATTTCTTTTACCTCACAAAATGTACATTACTCATATGCTGTGATTCTGTGAATGTCTCAAGTTAATAGCACAAATATTTTAAAAGTGTCCCTGATTGTCCCTGATTTTTTCTGGCTTTGTCCCTAATTCTGATGAAATTTATCCCTGATTGGTTGAGAGGTATGATGTTCAATGTTCTGATTTTCGCTCAGTACGTCTTTTGCTATTTTTGTACATCGCTCTTTATGTGTCGATGTACTTCTATTCACTCTTTGAACTTTTGGCTTTATAATATAGACCCGATTAACTATGATCAATATTTGGCAGAAAAGTGTGCATCCCAAAAGCTAGGCATTTATTTATTCATTCATTCATTTTTTTATTTTTGTTTGTTAATTGGGTAAGCAGGCTGGGAATTGATTCTTTTAAGCCTTCATCTACCACACTGTAGCAAAGATAAAATGTCATGTAAAAAACATATAAAATATAAGGGACAATATAATCAAGTAACCTTTAAAGTGGACTAAATGAGCAAATATCTTTTCCAATAAATGTAGTGACCACAAAAATCACATATGGTGAAATACATTACAAAATATAACAGGTAGCAGTTACAAAGAATGATAAAAAAGCAGTTATAGTGATTAAAAATTACTTAGTCATCTCAGGGTACAACACTAGGTGTGGAATTCAGGAACAATTCTGTAGGCTTTGTGTGAAGCCTATACAATGTTTAGATATTACGTATTAGCAAGATGAGCAGCAGATCTAAACCAATATGCATGCTGCTCATCACACCTACATGCATAAAAGCAAGATTTTGCAGCCAGAAACAGTTTTGGTGGCCAGGAAAACATGTCGTGCAGCACAAGCACGCATAGTAAACAAACAGGCTTGACTAGGGGCAAACCTATTAAGCATGCTTGCGCTGACAGCATGAAGAGATACATAGAGCAAATCATGCATTCTGTACACAAGCAGGGAAAATGTACTGAGAGTACTATGGACATAAATAAAATATATGAATACAGTAATAAGTAAGAGGGGCTGCAAAACAGCAAGGGCAACTGTTATATATGGGTTACCAGAAAGGAAAAGTATACTGAGGACAATGTGCACAGAAATCAAAGAGATGTACACAGAAAGATGTACAAGGGCAGGACAAATGTTCAAATTCTAGTAAGATAATTGGTGTAAATGAACATCAAGCTGTAGAACTCCTCCAAATAACCAAATGGCTATTAATCACATTATCACAGCTGTTGAACTCCACCTATATGAACTCATTCAATTAGCTGTATTTTAATTGCCCATAATTTTGATCTGCTAAAATCAATGGTGGAAGCCTCTGCCACTCTCTACATACAAAGTATAATCAGGGTGAATGTCTTTCTTATAGAACAGTTAAATACATAAATGCTTAAACTCACTCAATGCTGCTTTGAAAACTTGCCTAAATCTTGATAAAGCAACACCATAGTGGGATCAATTAATGTGTCATGGTATAACAGCATTGCCAGTTGTCATATCTGTGGTTATGTGAAAGCATTACATCATATGTATACATCAAGGAATATGTGTCCCTGTAATTAATAGAAATAATTTTCCTGTTTGTCAGACAACATTGCCTGATGCTAGGTATACCAAAACACACATGTAGCCTTCTGCTGTTGTCACTGTGATGGTAGAACAACAATTATGCACAATGCAGATATAATCCTGTACTGAAACACATGCCTTACTTAGGCAACAACATACATTCCACAATTTTGTATCTTCAGTCCTGCATATGTGTCTCACTACAACTGTGTGATTGAATAACAATCTATTCAAATGAAATAGGAAATTCACCCCAGGGATCACTTCTGTGGCTCTGCTCGACAGGGGCACAGGAAAATAATTTCCTTGGGTGGCGAAAGCCAGGGTACCTTTTTGGCTAGGCTTATATAGGCCCTAGGGCTAATAGCCTAGTACCTACCTATGAACCAATAAACCTATGCCAGCATCAGTCTTCAATACAGCCTTTCCAAAGGAAATGTAGAATAAACTCTTGTAACAAGAAACAATGTATACACATGAAAATAGCACACGTGGTGATAACACTGTTAACAACATGTACACTGACTGTAAGCAGTGACATTGGGATATGAACCATATAGCTAACATCACAGGTTAGTAAAGGTTTCTTTTAACACAAGTAGAAATACAGACTTATTTCATTCATGACTGTGACACTGCACATTTCAATGGATGACATCACCATTGTGTATTATCTGCATGTTTCCATTAAAAAGTGGTTGTACAGCGCAAGCACATTGGGTATATATATGTATATATATATAAATATATATATATATATATATATATATATATATACATATATATAGATATATATACATATATATATATATATATATATATATATATATATATATATATATATATATATATATATATATATATATATATATATATATATATATATATATATATATATATATATATATATATATATATATATCAAGTACATTATCAGAATAAAATACAATGTGACATACATCTGGACTTAAACTCTTGATGATGATGATATGGCCAAAAACCAGTCTTCAGACAGTTTATTTATGTCACAGTCCACAGAGGAAGTTGCACTTTGTTACATCAAGTAGTCAAAAAACTGTTATAATTACTCTAAAGTATTGCCTTTAATCTGTGTTCTAATAGCAGAGCATATTTAAGCTCCTTTGCATGAGGATAACTGCACTACTGAGGGTGATGGCAACGACTGACTAGGTTTTTGTATTAGGACATGAACAGCTATTTACCATTACCCAGAAGTGGTACATGATGCCAAACTCCGTACAAAGGCTGAGAACAAAGTGTAAAATCTTTCTTAAAGGCCATTTCTGTATATGTGTGTTGTATGTCATTTTTTGACCAGGTTAAACATGTGAAAAAGGGGTTGAAAAAAAAGTGGTGGAATGGAGGTTCAAGCAGGGAGGGGGCACAGGGGAAAGAATACAAGAACTTGCAGGAAGGTAGTGGGAGAGAACCATAGCTACCCACTTCTTCACAACATAAATGTAGAAGTGTAGACAGAATGTGCTGAATTTAGACTGTCATCACACCAAGGGTAGGTGACAACAACAGAATAATGTTGTACAGCCAATTGTACCAAATCAAGTATGTCAAGAAGACACATAGATGAAGTGGAGAGCTGTGTATGGATCATTTTATTGTGGGAAAGGAGCCCGATTTTTACTTTTATTTTCCTTTCAAAGAGAGGAATGTTGGGGAAGGCATTTAGGAATGTATGGCTGAGGTAAGAAGGTTAGGAGGCAGGTGCAGACATACAGGACAGACAAGACAGACAAAGATGGTGATGGACAAAAAAGATTGGGGGACACCATAATTGGGGATAGGTAGGGGGCATTAGAGGTGCACCTACATCAAATCTTTGAACAGTAAAAATCTATTTCTCACCATCTGAACTATCATCACTATCTCCTGTCTCAGTTTCCTGTTCCAGTGCTCAGTGTGGCATCCTTTTGGCTATGTAATGAAGCACCTTTTTGACACAGATGATTGAGAACCCAAGGCACTATTCTATTACATCCTCCACCAGCCCTGTCAGATCTTGGTGGATGACAAAATCACCACCTCCACTAACACTAATCATAGAGGGTACCAGTGCTCCAGCTACAAGGCAAGAGCTGCCTGTTTTGCATGGGACAGGTAGGCAGGAGTTGTGGAGGCAGCAATGACAGCTTGGAAGCTTGAAGTATGGCTGTCAGTGCTGCAACATGTGGAGGAATAGTGGTCAGACTAGCAGTGGTCAGTCTACCTCTCTGTGCTGAATGTCATTTTTTGTAACCAGAAATGCATGACAACAGAACATTTTAAGTCTTATAACATATTCCTCCACTAAAAAAAGAAAGGGGTGGGGGTAAGACAAAAAGAGAGAGAATTAGAGCCATGGCATATCACATGACTATATAATATCAGAAAAGGAACAGTTATGGTAATCCAGTCTATACAACTTTTCCACATCTATGTATGATGGAATGTTCTTACTCTGTTAAACCATTAATTAATTGTACTTCTATGATATCTGAGATAAAGCTATTTATTACAATACTGACATATTGCATACAATTACAATACTTCTTAGGGTTATAGTATGATGTAATGCACACATACCCCGTGACTCTCTGAGGTGAGTCAACCTCTCTTGGTACGCCTCACAGTTCACTGCAATGTCTTCAGCAGCTGTACAACAGAGGAGAGACATAAAAGCATATTGAATAACTGTGTCCTGAAATCTATATTATTTAATACTGATAGGTCAGTATACTTACACAACTGAGAGTGTCAGCAGTTCTAAACCCCTCCTATCAGCTAAGGAGGTCCTTCTTGCAGCACTTTAGGTCACTATAGTGGTGATAACAAATCTCCCCAGTACATGGTGTGCACTGGAGACAGACTTGGGTAATATGTTCCAAGTCTCAGTCTTATACTGAGACCCAGTATAGTCACACTGCAGCAGCCTAAGGTTGTAGTGCTTCACTAGGAGTGCCACAAATATCATGGATTCCTCAAAACCCCATCTTTGTGCTCTAAATACAGCACCATTCTCTCCCGCGTCAACCATGCCTGCAGAAGTCAAGCAGCAGCTCTAATTATGAATTGGCACCATATTCCAGTCACACATTTAATTGCTAGTGTGCAAATAAGCACTACCATGCCAACTGCAGTTGTGCAATTGTAAGCACCAAGAGACATTTGTAAACACAGAAGAAGGTATTTTATCAAACAGCAAAAGAAGTGTAAAATTTGCCATGTGTGGTGCTCAATATATTTACACTTTTTTCAGATGGTCTACACTGAAGCCTCAATGGCTTGCCTTGTTATCCTCTGTATTTTGGATGCTAAACAGGATGACTTGGCACATAACTTTCTGGAATTATACATTGTAAAAAGTTACTTGACCAATGTGGGAATTAATCCTTTGGAAGAAAAAATGAATGACTTCAATCAACGTGATTATATGTCAGTGCTACAAGAGAACACCTTTTCAACCATCTTCATTACAGAAAAAATTAATTCAGTAGAAAAAGAGATTTACTGCAAATAGGCCTATATGTGTGCGACTTTAAGAAGTCCTGTGAAATTTATTCCCATGAAAGAGGCAACATTACTGCTTGTAAATGTATGCCAGATGTACAGACTTTCAGGAGCTGATTAATACAGGTTGGGTATGATACATACATACATATATACCTCACTACACATACTGTCCTAAACACAGAGCTGGCTTGTGTGATGAGAGAACATTTTAACTCAGTTATCCGGACCTCTCAATTGTTCCCATTGTGTAATGACACCTCCAGATGTTTCTCAAAGTTTTATTCCATTCCTCCTAAAACTGTAAATCATTTTGAGAATTTTGAAGATAATAGTTGCAACATTTAAAATGTGTCCCTAATTTGTGGCCTTTTCCTTAGTTATTTTTTCCATGGTTTCAAATTCTGTTAGAAAAAGTTGAGAGCATTTTATTGATCATAGTCATAGATATGCATGTGAATTTATATTCCATTATCAAAAATATCCTGCCTAAACAATTGCACAGACATACAACTGTTTCATAACTAAATTGGTAATGACATATACTACTTACACTAATTAATATATCAAAGCATTAATGAGGCGTACTGCAATAAACATAACTACGATAACTATTTGTATGCAGTGTTACCTCCCTAACAAACATGGTGTTAGAAATTGCATTTTGACACCCTTTGTAAATAAATAAGTGTTAACTAGATTTGAACCCTGGATCACCTGCATTCTACCTCTATAGTCAGTGCACTTACTACTTGTGCCATACATATAGTTACATAGGAGGGGGATATTCTCCACTCTGCACTGTCCAGAATGTTCATGTTCACACCTTGCAGCTAAGCCTGTTTGTGCAACAGGAGGCTGCCCAATTAAAATGTTTCATTTTTTGATTGTGTGACACATGGCAGGGAGCAAGTGCACAAGGCAAAAAAAAAAAAGAAAAACAAAAAAAAAACAGAAAAAAGCATATGAAGTTACAATGAAAGTAATCCCTACATCTGGAGTAATAATTTCTGCATTCTGCTCACACTGCATGAATTTGAAGCCCAGAGAAACTGTGCTAAGTGACCAAAATTACTGTGTTTACAGCAGCTGATACAGAAATAGGTATACAAAATATGCACATCATTCACTCATTAGAAATAACACACATTGCTGCCAAAACTCTTGGTGGTAATGAAGATTACAAAAATGAAATTCTTCACTCTTTCCTTTGCACTCTGCTAAGCACTGCTGAAGTTAAACTAGCAAAATAACATATATAAGATTTATATTCCACACAGCAAATCACAAGCTGCATTTCCATATATACTGCAATCATTCTGAGCAACATGTGGTTTCAAACCCATCACCTTCTTTCATGTTTCCTTAAAAGCATTTAATTTAACCCATGTGCTACAATACTTAGATGCAATTCAGAATTTCTTCTCTTGCTGCTGTTCAGATTGTTGTAGAAAAGAGCACCTGTGCCACTGTGAAATGAGCTATCGATGGCATGACAAATTAAATTTCTCAGTTTGTACCTTGGATAATGGACTCACTGCCATTCAAGAGTGCGCAAATAGGGAACACAAAAAAAGAAAAAAGTAATAAACAATTGTCAGTATGAACAGATATAGGGGAACAATAATGAAAAGGCAGGATTGTGAAATTACATAGATCTGTGTATGTGTGTGGTACAACCTGACGATATCCTTAGAAAATATGCATTAACTCTGTTAGACAGCACAATATCTGGAATTGAACCCTCAACTCAGTGCAATAACAACACACCGTCAATAGTGCTTCCTATCCTTCTTTGCCACCAGCACAAGACCAGAAAATGTTAATTTCTTGTTTCTTTGAGCATGACAAGATCAATGTTATATTATCCAATACTTTACAATAATAATACTCCACATCATTTTAGTGTCAGGTTGCCAATACTGCCAGCTGTTTCTTCTATTTATTTTTAAACATATTCTCATCCTCTCAGCTTAAATACTGAAATGCAATGTCATAGCCATTTATTTGCATCTTTGGTTTGAATGTGTAGTATAAATGATCAGCATTTCAGACATATGTTTGAGCAGAAGATCGATAGCGAGCTCTTACTACAAGGATATCAATGTCACTGAGGTTGTTTTTCTGTCTGTCAAGGTGCTTACAAGTCTATGCTGCATGATACACATGCTTCAGAGAGAACAATCACTTTGGTGTTATTATTGTAGTCAGAGTAATCACTAACACCAACAAGCCCTTAGCAGCTAACAATTGTCATTGCCTTTTCCTGAAGTCCTAGGGCATGTGCATGCAGTCATGTAGCTACTTACAACATATTTACATCCCCTACAACTAAGTATTTTTTGTTATCCAGGAATTTTAATGAAGTCACATTGTATTTGCATCTCCACAGTGCTCAGAGGGCTGAATCTACACTATATAAAGGTAATATTGTAGTTATAGAAGTGGAAAGAGTGAAGACTGATTGGATAAAGACATACAATTACTGCTAGTTATGTTGAAGAGATTTTTCTTCTAATTACTGAGATATTTCATAAGGTAAGTTTGTCCTCTTTGTAAACTGTTTTCATTTCCATATCTTGAATGTATGTCAATGTTCATTAGAAAAAAATGATGTGTATGTGAGTTTAAAAAATCACTAATGGTATACTGTACACTTGTCAGTTCTTGCTGTGCTTTCAAAGTATGCATGGTTAAATCACAGCATTATGTTATCACTTGCTATTGGAATTTCCCTGGGTACTAACAACTGTATTATGTTTAGCATCTAATTCAAAGGTTTGTGCATGTGTAGCCAGTAGAGGTGTTAAGCTTCTCAGATGGCCCTTGGTGACTTCCACAGCAGTTAACAGACCACAGGAAACTGTCTGGATAGTTGGACTTTGACATTTTGCATTCTTATTGATAAGGCTGCCATCAAGCAGAAATGAATATAACTGCTGTCATTATTACAGACATGTTAGCAGAATGGATGTAATGCTAATGTATTCATGCTTCTCTTTTTATAGGGGGCTCACTTAAATTGTGTGCTATCTGAAATGATCATTGTGTGTTCAGTTATTTTTTTGTTGAGGATGGGTGCATTGATTTGTTTTGAGAAAAATTCTTCCTGTATGCCCTACATTCCTTTTTTCTATTTGATGTCATACAGGATTATAACACTCAGACCATCTGTTCCACGAAAGCCTCAATTCAGTGATGCAGAGAATAAGGTCATCATTGAAATCTTATGCTACCATGGATACTTTCTGCTTGACAGTGGCATAGGTGATAGGTTGGCCAGAAAAAAGCATATAGCAGCAGGTGGTTGCTGTCATAAACATAGTGGGTGGACATGTCAGAAATTCTAATCAGGAGCAGCACCATGCCACTGATATGATTACAGCTGCACATAGAAGAGCAGATGTGGTAGCATGAGCACAGATATCTGCAGGAAGATCCTGTTATAGAATCACCACTTACTGAAAATTAGTATTTCCTGTCTACTATCAGAGATCCAGACAGCCAAACAGATGGTTCATACAGACTCCTTGATATTGCTGCTGATGTGGACAATAAGCCAAGTGAGTCCCAAGAAGAAATCCCTGGTATGCTACACATCTAAGCCATGCAATGCCATTGTAGAGATCCTTATATGCTACTACTTCTACATCTGAAAACATTTATAGATGTGGCTTACAAGATAGAGTCAAACAGACATTCTGTTGGGGGAGGATGGTCAGTCTGCTTGATTCTGAGATTTTTCTTAAAGGGAAGACAGGAAGAACATTATTCTCTTGTCCTTGTATCATTTGTATTGTGATGCTTATTAGCCTTCATTCTACTGCCTTCATCTTTCTCCAGGAACATCAGAATTATCATTTGAAAGACCACTTCAGATAGTAAACACAACCTTTCTTTTATTAGTAATAACCAATACTTAGACCTAAGTCTGAAGAGAGAGTAAAATGTATTATATTCCTTTAACATTTGAAATTGTTTGGCATGAGAACCACGTTTGGATAATTTCTACTCACTTTTTTCTTTCCTGTTTGGTTTATTGATTATTATCACAGGTGATCCTGACAGTGGTAGTGTAGAACTCATACCACCTGATTTCAGAGTATCACTAGCCTCTGATGATGATGGTGGAGATATAAAGGGACTGGCAGGGGCTGCAGATGTTCAGTCTGACAGTGATGGTGTGACTAACACATCCACAGGCCTTATTTCAGACACATTCGGTATACCTATGCATACCCATTCCACTCATGCCTCTGATATAGGACAGGTTGAGGATGACACAGTTGATCAGGGTAGTGTGGTTACTCCAGCTGCAGCGATGGCTGAATCTACCCATAGCCATAGTGAGGGCATGACACCATACAGGAGGTTTGCTAGAAGTGCTCAGAAGAGACCTACTATCCAACCTTATTCTGATGCTGTTGTGTCATTGCATGCCACCAGACATAGGTATAGTGCCATCATAGAGGTACAGGTTTGTTCTACAAGGGCCTAGTAAGACATTGTATGAGTCCTTAACGTAGTGCATTCTGACATGCGTAACAGCCTCAACCATGTGGATGACTGATTGGACAGAATGAGTGACACAATGGATCTGGCAGTGTCTGTGATGAAATGTCTGCTGGGGGAGTGCCTGCATCTGTGTGTACATAGAGCTGCAACATCCTCTGGTGTTAGCCAATTTTGCCATGTCAGATCCTACATCTGAAGTGCACTACTTCCACTCCTGTATCAGTAATAGTGTTGCCCACACACAGATTTTGTAGACCATGGGGTCATGGTCCTGTACATACTCATGAAGACAGGTCATCCAGCAGGCATCTCTCACATTCAGGTACAACCCCATTTTGAACAGGGGATGTGGAAAAGGCAGTTCAACTCCTTGCAGAGAGAGTTCTCATGGTCCTGAGTGATGACACTGAACTAAGAACTCTACTATGTATAGCTCACACCTGTCAGACATTGAAGGACATAGCACTAGCACAGATCTTGATTTTGATCTTGACATCTCAAAAAATCTAGATCCCTCAGAACCACAAGGGCGGGAGACTTAAACCTTGACACGGTTATAAATATAACGTGCTGGAGGGACAGATTCATCACCCAGAGACTCCCTATGCTGTGGAACAAAATCCCGGTACATGTGAGGCAGAGCACCTCTCTGGCCTTGTTCAAGAGGAATCTTGACCAATGGATGGGAGATTGCAGATATACCCCAGGGATTACTTCAGTGTCACTGCTTGACAGAGGCACAGCAAAATGATAGGCATAGTTTTTATTCAAACTAAAGGGGTGGCGAAAGCCACATAACTATGGGCTAGGCTTATAAATGCCCTTGGGCAAATAGCCTAGTATGAACCTATGAACCTATGAACCTATGTTCAGTCAGGCACACGCACATTTCACAAAAACTGCATATGCCAGTTAATTAGTCTCAGTAAATGACAGACAACATGTTTTACTTGCATCTCTTTGTTCATTGCTTTGCTCTGGTTGTGAAAATTGAGTGAAGATTGATGAAGGCTGCCAGCCTAGCCAGACAGAATTTTATAGATAATTCTGTCATTTGTAAATATGAATGTAAGCCACAGGCTTGTTTTAAATGGAAAAAATGCTGTTGCAAAAAGTGTAACAACAGTGCACTCTGCTGGCAGAAAGCTGACCAGTAAAGCATGTTGTGACCATTTGATCTAAACACAGTGCCAAAATGTCTAAATGAAGACATTCTTTCTATTAATTTAACCAAGAGTTAAATTATTAGATTTAAACATGCAAATGTATTTTTATTACTCTGCTTCTTGACCAGCTGCAAGATAACAAAAGGAGATGTTAAGAATGTAAATGTAGTTTCTGTTAGCCTGGGAACCCAGGGAAGTGTGAAGAATGATGTAATGTGAACCAGGAATGTGATTTTAAAAACAGAGAGAATCAGAGAGCATTAAGCATTTTTGTCTTGGCCATCCAACTAATCAGCACTCTCCCTTTGCTCTATATGTAAGTTTATCTTAGACGTGTGCTATTTCTTAGAAATAGCTAGAAACTAGAAATATTAGACTAAGTGTTTTTCTGTGAGGTCAGAACTGTACTACTGAATTAGTTTAAGTATTTCTCTGTGATCTCTGAACTCTTGACTAGCACTGTGTAGTAAAAAGTATTGTCTTCTGTTTTTATTATTTATTAGATATTTTAAAACCTTTCAACTGTGGCTTTTTTGTGTAGAGATAATTTAAGCTGTAGAATACATTGCATGTATATAGTGATCCTGTACCAAGTCACGCTAATAATCCTTGACTGTTTAGTCACACTTACAAGTTGGATAATAATATTGCACAGTAATAACTGGACACCTTTTTAAGGGCCTTTGAGTAGCTTATAAATATTAGTGGGTGGTGGCAGCTGGTGCTACTGTATAGTCTGGGAAAAAGGGGCATAGCTAGAGAACCTGTGCCAGCCTTCCCCAGGAGTGTCTGTGTGGTTGTACAAACTCTTCTCAAAAGAGTGTATGTGTGGTTGTATAAATCCTTCTCAAAGTGTGTGTGTGTGTGTGTGTGTGTGTGTGTGTGTGTGTGTGTGTGTGTGTGTGTGTGTGTGTGTGTGTGTTTGTGAGCTACTTGGGCAAGGACACAAAACACTGGTTGGACAGAGAGGGTGCTGGAGGTTTTAGCTTGCCCACTAGGCTGAGATATGGACCCTATAGCTGTGTCAGTAGGGAGTCTTATTGGAGACCTGGAGAGCAAGGGAGCAACCAGCCCCAAACTGACTGTGATCTCTGTGTGCTCTTAAGGGAAATTGCACTTTACTGTGTGTATTTGTTATCCTTTCCTCAAATGTGAGATGCCCTTTACTTGTGTTAGTGGTGAGGACTGAGGCTCCTTGATTACTGTGCCAGGGCACGGCCATCACATATTAATTAGGCGCTTTGATTGCTGGGCCAGGGCAAGGGCATCACACTGGCTATAAATTAATTGCTCTCAGTTATAAATTGACCTGAGGGTGGGAAGCATGCTATGCTTAGCTTTGCTTTGCTACCCTACCCTACCCCTAATTCTCACCCACCCCTCTTACTGTAATATTATACATCCTACTTACAGATTTCACTTGTCATTCTCAGTCCAAAATCCTCCCCAGATTACCTTACTAATTCTATATATATTCTTCTGTTTCTTGTTTTCTACTTCCATATCTCTATTTAAAGGACAACAATGAGATTCTATTATTAAATGCTTAACTTCTCTGTTTTTCTCTCTATTTACTATCCCTGCTATGTATAAACAACAATACAGCATTTAAAATATTTTAAATTGACTGTTTCTCTCGACTAGAATGGTACCTTACAGTACTGTGGAGATTTCACTTTCAAAAAACTTTTGTCCCATCCTGAAACAGCTTGCTGCAGTCTCCAATTCAGTGGTGTCATCAAGGCCAACTGAATGCAGATAGTTGTCTGTCCATTTCCCTCACCCAAACTGGCATCACCCCTACTGTCCTAAAAATCCACCAGTGCTGTGATGTCAAAGTTGCCTGATCCTTCCCCTACCCATACAGGAAGTAAAGGCTAGAAAAAGGAAACAGTACACGAGCCAAGTCTACTGTGAGCTGTGAGTCACAGCAGGTAACAACTCAAATTACCCTTAGCACTTTGACAGCTAAGGAAGTTAGTTGTGAAGGGATATGGGAAAAGTAGTTCAATTTAGGCTTCACAAAAGACTGCAGTTTAGCCATTCTAAAAAGAGAAGCAGCAGTAAAAAACACTTTGAAAGTCTGTTCTGTGGCATTTGCACTGTTTGTGTTTTAAGTAATCACCAAACAGCATGGAGTGTTACTTAAAACTAACTGAATGATAGACAGCAGTGTATGCATGTAAAATCAATGCAGTGACAGGAGCTTTAGTAAGAAAGAGGCCTGAGTAATGCAATTTTTTATAGACAAGCACTGCACTGTGGGATACCTAGATGCAGCCTAAATTATTAGAATTACTTCAAGATACCAGGGACCATGTGGTCAAACTCTGAAATTATGTATAAAAATATTTAAAAACCTGTAAATAGTCCCATAGTGGTGTTAAAATGTAGGGCACACTAAACCATGGTGAAATAAACATGTTTTTTTGAGTCTGTGGTTGCAGTTCTCCTTTAATTTGCAGCTCCATTTCCAGCCATCTTTCTCCCTCCCATACTGTATTGCACTATATCCATCTATAATCAAAACCCTCCTTAATAGCACCTATCTAGTCCACATTGTCTATTTTTCTTTTCCGAAATAAACCCTCATTTCTTTTTAGTTTGACTAAATCATTATACTCTAGCCTTTAATACTCCTCTATTCCATATTTACTATGAATTTATTTGCTGTTTGTTTACCAGGAAAGTCCAACTGGGCCAGAAACAGCCCATTTTCAGTGGAATCCCAGGAAGAAAAGCTCCATGTTACAACATTTCAAAAACAAATTAAACAAAAACATAAACTATAAATATGTAAGAACTGCATTTACAGAGAAGAAAACAATACAGCAAATTCTTTAAGGTGCAAAAGCTATTATAGAACAGTTCTAACATTGTAGTGCAGTCTTCATGATAAAAGAAGACATTCTAGTGCAGTCTTTTAATGCAGAGATAAAAAAGAAAAATGAAAAGGGGGCTATAGGAGAAAAGAGACTGACTCATAGTTTTGAAGTTAAAAATTTGGGTAAGTTTCGAGTACTTTAAAAGGACAATAGTCTGAGGTAAAGTACAATCAGATGATGTGACAGAGCTGTTAGAGAGAGAAAGAGGGAAACATAAGAGGTAGGGGATGCAAAAGAGTATGTAGTTTAAATAGGGGTTTGCTATAGCTAGGGGAAAGAATAGGGAAAACAATGTGCTAAAATTGTATAAGGTGTAAAGACGGGCACCGAGCAGAAAGGCTAGGACAAGAAGTAGGAGGAAGCAGAATAGCAGAGAAAGAGAGAGGGAGTGAAAGTGTGAATGAAAAAAGTAGAGAGATCTTTAGAGGCAAGACAGAGAGTACATTCCAGAGAAGATACCGGGACAACTTACCTCTCAACATTTATAGAAAATACTTCTCTCCTTACCTGTCCTCTTCTAGCTTTCAGAATACACCTTCACTGATTCTCCTACTGTCCTGCAACTTCTTGTTTCTTTCTTTGTTGCTACTACAGATTTATATACTTAATTATGCTACTCTTCAGCTTATCCTCTATTTTTCTCCTCCTACTGTTCTGTCTTTCATCCTACCATGACTCAATAATATTTTGCAACATCTCTCCAACTTTGTCCCAACTACCTATGCATACTTCCTTTTACACTCTCCACACATTGCAGCATGCCCATTTAATATTTCCCCTCACCTTTATTACAAATATAGACTGATTGTTTGCACTTCAACTTAACCCAAAACAAAATTAAGTGCAAGAATCCTCTCCGAAAACAAGAATGCATAATTCCCCAATATATTAAAAGCCTTCTTGGAAGAGATATACATCCTAATCCTGGCCCCACCTATCAAAATGAACACAAAGATAATTCTCTCCCACACATTTCTCTAACCTAACAACAGACAATACTCAACCCTGGTGATCTAATTTTTGCTGCAATAAATGAAATAATACTGCTGAACTACATGCCTGGATTACCCAACATAATCCTGATGTTCTTGCTGTAAATAAAATTTAGCTTAAACCCAGCATAAATTACTCCAAGGTTATACCTCCTGACTATAATATTATCCATAATGACCACATAAAGTGGAAAAGTGGTGGTATTTCTTTAATATTTTCCAGTACCTAATCACATTTCTCCTTACAGTAAACCAACAACAAAATTCAGGTTCAGCAAAGCTTCTTATTATTTTCCTCAAAATTTACATTTACAAAGAATTAAGTATTACTGTCCTTTATATCCCTAATGGTGACAATACATCTATACTGAAAATGTTCCTACACTGGATATCCATGAGATTTCCACAAGAAAAAAAATATTACTAGGTGATGTGAATGTCAATTGGTTGGACATAAACTCTATCTCCTCTACATCTAGCAAGAACTTATATGGTTTCACACAACAAATTAATAGCCTCACATATTATAGCAAGACATCCAATTCTCTATTAGACTGGATCCTAGTATCAGACCCTAGCAAATACTCCAACACAGGTACAATGTCATACTCTCCAATGATCATCTCGAAATCTATATGACTAGACATCTCATGCATTCAGTCAAACAGTATATTTATAAAACAACATGTAACTTTTCCGAGTTTAACCCAGAAATGATCATCACTATACTATCATCCATTAACTGGAATTTCATAAAAATCTCCCCTTAGACTATGCTGTAATTGAATTCAGTACAACTATATTAAATATCCTAAATAGCCTTGCACTTCCTAAAAGGAAGAGATTGAAAACAAATAATGCAATTTGTCTGTCCAAAGATAGGAGAAAACTAATGCATCCACTTTCATCTTCAAACCTGTGCAAACATCCTATATAAAACTACTTTTAAACAAACCTAAACCATGCTGTTCTTCAGTCAATGACCTTCCAAGTAAGTGCCTAAAAAATGCAGCCAATATAATTGCCTATCCTGTCTCAATCATAAATAGGTCAGTCCAGGAATCCCACCTTTCCTCTCTCTCTAGAAAATGTTACATGTTATCCCTCTGCACAAAGTAGGACATTTAATAAGTTTTGACCTATAGCAATCTCATCACCCCTAGCCAAAATACTTGAAAAATGTATTCAAAAATAATTGCTAGACCATGTTGTGCAGGAAGAACTCCTATCCCCTGCAAAATATGGCTTCTGTTCCTTCCCACAGTACTATTACTGTCCTGCTAACATATATAGATACTGTCAATAAAGTTACAGATAATGTCAAACTAGTCTCTTCCTTATTTCTAGACTTGTCTAAAGCTTTCAACACAGTTTATCACAGCAAAATTCTACTTCAGATGTCCTCATTAGGTGTCTCTCAGACCACCCTTCTGTGGGTCAAAAGTTACCTGTCCAGTAGGTATCAGTCAGTAAAATGGCACTCCATGTTCTCTTCATACCTCCCAGTCATCACCGGTGTGCCGCAAGGCTATATCCTTGTTCCCCTCCTATTTAACATTTTCACCAATACCCTCTATACTTCCAAAAAACAGGCCACCCTAATGCAATACACAGATGATTCCACTGTCGTTTGCACATCTGACAACATGGTACACCTTTCAAAAATTACTCAGGAAGCTGTAATAGCCCCTGAAATATGGTTTCATAACTCACAACTCATGCTCAACACAAAGAAGACCAGACTACTACTTTTTTCCCCTAAATCCCTCTGTGACAACCCACCACTACCAAACAGTAAGCAAGGAGCCTCAGTCCTCACCACTGGCAACAGTGGGGGCCATTCACTAGGAGGTTGATGGGTACACACACAGTATTTACAGATGCAGCTCTCTGCATCAAGTGCAATTTCCATTAAGAGCACACAAAGACCAATTTCCTTGAGAATCAGGTGCCTCCCTAGCTACCTCCCTCAAGCCTTTTAATATAGGGTCTGAGAGCTGAGCCTGTCTCAAATCTCTTTGTAAACCTTCCCAGCTCCCCTTCCACAGGAAGTCTGGTATCTTCTGACAGCAGTGCCTCACTGTCAGCCTGGGTACTACTACTCACCTCTGCCCTTGCAGTCATTCTGTCCAAGGGAACATCAGTATCCACCAGCAGCTGTGGCTCACCTTCAGTCTCACTGCTACATAGTAGGTCCCTCTCTGAAGTAACCACTTCACTAGTCTTGGCTTCAAGTATGCAGTCTCCCTGGGTCCCCTCAGGCTACCAGACCAACATGCCTGTCTCCAAGCCTGACTGTGTGTAACTGCATGCACACGATCTACCACATTATCAAAATCATTCCCTATTGGGACATATGCAGGGATATCCTCAAACTCACCTAGTTGCTTGCTTCTTTTTCCACACTCCCAGTCAAGGAGAACCCTAGCCAAAGGTGTTTGGAATTGGGTCCCTCCAAAAGTTCTGACTGGAGTAGACTGCCCAGGCAAATAGTTATCCTCTTTAACCATTGCATAGGTTCATAGGTTCATAGGTGTGTACTAGGCAAATGGCCCTGAAGCCTTTACAAGCCTAGCCCATAGGATTACCCTGGCATTGTGCCACCCAACCTTAGTTCCCAGTGCCTCTGTCGAGTAGAGCCACTGGAGTGATCCCTGGGGTGAATTTTCTATTTCCCATCCACTCATCAAGATTTCTTTTGAAGAAGGCCTGTGAGGTGCTCTGTTTGACATGTATGGGAACTCTATTCCATAGCATGAGCAGTCTCTGGGTTATGAATCTGTCCCTCCAGCATGTTCTGTTGATTGTGATAATAAGACTGATGTCTCTGGAGCATGTGGTATGGAGGGATTGGGATTTCTTTAGATGTAGCATAACAGAGCTGGGTCAGACATGGCTTTGTAAGTCAAGCAGAGATTGCCTCTAAGTAGGCGATATGAGACAGAGAATAGTTGGAGTTTTTTGAGTTTGTCCATATAGGACAAGTGTTTAAGGCCTAGGATCCTCTTTGTGAGGTGCTTTTGTGGCCTCTCCAGTTGTTGCAGGTGTCTAGTGAGGTACATGCCAAATGGGGCATTGCACTCGGTGATTGGCCTAATGAGGGAAGAGTAGAGGGAGACAATGACCTCTTTCTTCCTGGATGCAAAACCCTTAGTAATGAGATGTGCCATATAGAAGGACTTTCTGACCACAGTGGCAATGTGGTGGTCAAAAGAGAGGTTGCTGTCAACCTGTGTTCCCAGATCTCTTATAACACCTTCTGTGTTCAGTGGACTACCATCAATGTGGTAATTCATAGGAACCAGGTTTTTCCCAAAGGGGATGATGACACATGTTTTGGCATTCAGCTTAAGGCCATGGTTCTCACACCAGTCGTTGGTCTCAGTGAGGCCTGTCTGTAGGATGTCAACATCACTTGGGGAGTTAATAATAGCATCCGACTTGCAATCATCTGCGAACATTCTCAGCCAGAGTCCCTTCATGTTAGCCTGGACTTCAGAGAAGTAGATACTAAACAGGAGAGGACCCAGGACTGAACCCTGTGGGCCTCCACTCATGACTGGTCGGTAGTCTGACTTGGAGCCAGCTACTTTCACACTGTGGGTTCTATCTGTGAGCCAGTTTGCAACCCACCTAGTGATATAGGGGTTGATGCCTAGCTTAGTGAGTTTTTCTATGATTCCTGAGTGGGGAATGGTATCAAAGGCCTTGGCCAGATCAAGGTAGGCTGTATGAACCATCTTGCCTTCATCCACAGCTCTAGTGACTGACTCAAAGAAGTCAATCAAGTTGAACAGGCATGATCTACCCTTCACAAAACCAAAATGTGTGGGATCCAGAGTTCAGAGATTCCCTATATCCTTGTTTATTAGGTCCATGATGATGTGTTCCATAACTTTGCATATCAGACGCATCAGGCTAATGGGGCAATAGTTCCTAGGGTCTGTAGTCGCTCCTCCTTTGTGAAGTGGGATGACTGTAGCAGTGCACCATTCGGTAGGGACAAAGCCTGAGGTGAGGCTGTGATTGAACAGGATACACAGGTGAGGTGCTAGTTCACTCTGTAGTTCATGTAGAACACAGCCAGGGATAATGTCAGGTCCCATAGAAGCTGTATTATTGGCCTTGGACAGTGCTGTTTAAACCTGTGCAGCAGTAACACTGGGTGCCTGGCAATCTACTGGTATTGTGATTGATCTTTTGGGGGAGGTAAAGTTGGCACTGAATTTTTCGGCCAGTATATTGGCAATAGCTGTTGGGTCAGTATAGGAGGCCCCATTGTATAGTAACTCAGAGCAAACCTGGGTGTTGCCATGGAGATTCTTTACATAACTCTAGAAGGCCTTGTGGTTGTCTTTACTATCTGCTGCAATTCTGTTTTCATAGCGAGCTTTAGAGGATTTGATGAGGAATCCTAACTTTTTGTTTGGGCTGATAAGGGAGTTTTTCCAGTCTTGGGACTTCACCTTATTCTATATCAGTTTCCTCCTTCTGTTGTAGAGTTTGTTTATGGCAGGAGACCACCAGATTGGCTTCCTTTTTTTGGAGGAGACCATCTTGGGTCTACTGGGTATGGCGAGATCCATGCATTTGTGTACGTGTTTGTATAGTGCATTGGTGTATGATTCGGCGGTCATGCAACTATTCTCAATTTTCATGGATGCTGTGAAGTTAGCCACTTCTGTTTTTAGGAGCCTAAAGTTAGTTTTGGAGAGGTTTTTCATGGTGGTTACCTTTGCATGGGGGGAATGTGGATTTCCAAGGTGATTAGTTTGTGGTCGGTGCTAACTAGGGAGGAGTTGACTATTGGTGTAGAGCAATGGTCGCCCATGTTAGTAATGACCAGGTCAAGGATGTTGCTACCTCTATTGGAGGTAAGAACAAGTTGGTCCAGGGCATTGGAAGTAATGAATTCCAGGAAATGGTGGGCAAGTGTATTGGTACATGACTAGTTTTCCCAGTTAATGGAGGGGTAGTTGAAGTTGCCCAGTATGAGAGTGTTAGGTTGGATGCTAATATTCTCCAGGATGCTTAGGAATGTGGAGTTTGAGTCTTGAGACATGGTTGGGGCCCAATAGCAGGGTATCACCTCAATCACTGTCTTACACAATGTTAGCTGCACCTAAAGTATCTCAGATGCGTTATATTGGGCTACCAGTCTGGAGGTCTCTGCATCCTTTATGAATATGGAAATAGCACCACCTTTGGAGCTTCGGTCCAAGTTCTGGGGCCGAAAGGTGTGGAATGAGTTATAGCCTGGGAGTGCAGGGGTGCTTTCTGCTGCCTTGAACCATGTCTCTGTTACAGCACAAACGTTGATGTTCTTCAGTTTAAGGAGTACTTCGAGTGAGTGCATTTTGAGATTTAGACTTCTAGCGTTGAGCAGCATGACCCTCAAGTTGCATTTGTTTGTAGCTGTTATGGTGGTAATTTGGTCTTGGGAACACCATGTAAAAAAAGGCACTATAGGGGTGGCAAGAGTCTTGGCCAGTATCCGGAAGCCCAGGGGTGACAGAAGCAGGCCATCTCTGGCAAAGCATTGATATCTGTCAATCATGTCATCCCAGGCAGACAGATACTGGATCCCCTTAGAATGACACCAGAAACTTAGCCAATTGTTGAAATCAATTATGTTTTGCTTGTACTGTGGTATCATTCTGGGTGATGGTAGGATGCCACTCAGGGCTAAGGTCATACCCACTGGAGCTTCACAATGGTTAGGTCAGAGGCTGTGTCTCTCTTACAGTGGCCTGTTTCCCATCTACTAAGATAGGATATAATCTCTTGTGGTAGTTTGGTACCCTTGTTGTCTCCAGACAACTTACTGATAACATTCTGTCATTCCCACTTGCTGGCTCTCCTACCTTTTATACCCATCTTGGCTCTGTGGACATCCATATGCTGCACAGCCACTGGTTACACTTAAAACATTTAATGCTTGATGCTGGCTGTGTACCTGAACTAGTGGCTTCCCCTGTTACTCGTGGACTCTGTTGGTGGGATTTAGGATGCCCACCATGGGTTCTCTTAGATCCATGTGCAGCACTGGGTATCCCTTTCCTGTGCAGTGGTGCCCTGCCTGCTAGGTATATGTCTCCTTTTTTCCCAACTCATCTGAGGTATTGAATTCTCTGTCTGTCAACCAGACCCTCATATCCTCAGGCAAAGTGCTAAGGACCTGTTACCTCACCAAAACATCTGTCAGCATTTCAAAAGTGGTGGCCTGATACCCACTCACCCATCAATGAATATAAGTGCTTAACTCAGCAACATAATCTCACATACTTTCATCTACCTTGCATCTATGCTCACAAAACTTTTTCTATAAGCTTCTGGTGTTAACTTAAAACACTCTAATAAACAATTTTAACTGTATTATAATTTAAGCAATCAGTATCAGACAATTGAGAAACAGCAGTTACAGCTTTACCATGGAGTAAGGGGTAAGAAACTGTATCCCAGAGTCTTTGATCAACATTATACTGTTTACATACCCCTTTAAACTTATGGGTAACACTATCAAAATTATCACCCTCTGTAAATTATGCAAGAAATGTACTGACCTTTGCTTCTGGGATTCAGTTATTCCCTTCCCCATTACCTGCATGATGCTGGTGAAGAGTCAGCATCTCCTTTTCATGTTGCTTCTGGCTCTCATTTTCTTTGTCTTCCAAATGCTGCAGTCTCTTTGCTGATTATGCTTCAAACTCCAAATGCCACAGTCTCCCTGCTAATTCTATTTCCAAATGTTTGACCTCCAGTTCAAGTCTCTTTAACTCCAGACAGATTTTTAGGTCCTCTGAGGAAAAGATGAACTGTCCATTTTCTGAGAGCTGTACATCTCTGAGGCCAGACTGATTCTTTTCCTGTTTGCTGGTCTGTGATGCAGCTGTGGTTAAGGTTGCAATCATTTCTCCTTTAGTCAGGTTGGCATGCCCCACTCCATTACCTTGGCACATCTCAGCCAACTGGTCCCTTGTTAGCTTGCCATAATCCTCAGCTGACATCCTTGCCTGCTCTCCCTAACTAACTAAGCTAACAAAAAAAAATAAATAAAGCTATTCTGATATGAAACTCTGAATGTCTACCATGTGGCTGTATAAGAGGGGACTATATCACCAAATCAAAAAGACCAGTAACTGAATGGCATTTACATTGAAAATGCTGGTCATCGAGGTGCTTATAGTAAGATTGTGGTACAGTGAAGATCAGAAAATTTGCCCTTTCCTCACTGTAGTGCGATCTTGGAGTTGGTATATATAATTAATGGGGGGTGTGGGGGGCTGTGTGCCACCCACAAGTGCAACTTTGATGACCATAATTTTTGATGTAAATGCAGTTTGATTATGGGTCTTTTCGATTTGGTGATATAGACTCACTTGAGAGTACAATCGCCTTCTTTAATGACCATTGTTTGCAGGCTACAGGAGTTAAATATTCACTCCACTGAATCCCAGCATGTGATGTGGTGATCACACCACTACCAACCAATTAATATGTGACTGCCACCAGTTAATATGTGCGGACCCACTACTGCCAACCAGTAATCAAGGAGTCCAAGTAGCTGACATGTACACTCATTGAGGTTTGATTTACACACACACACACACACACACACACACACACACACACACACACACACACACACACACACACATACACCTGGGAAAGGCTGGCACAGGTTTATTTACTATGCCCCCTTAAATGTTAGTTGGTCCAAGAGCAAGGCTATTAGGACTGGCCCACGCTGTGTCACCAATTAAATATGTAACTACTCTCAAAACTTAAATATCTCTACATAGCTCAGCCATAATTAAAGGTTTAAATATATTTAATAATAAATAACAAAGGAGCAAGCCAATATTAAATATATATTCACAGTGACATCAGACCACAGGAAATATTTAAAATAACACTGCAGTACAGGTTCACACAAATAAAGAAAAATATCCAAACTAAGCTTCACTATATTCCTGACTGTATCTAATAGAATTATACTATTTTCAGAAACTTACTAATAGAGCAAAGCAAATGTGGTGAATGGTTCTTATTCTTGTCAGGTCCAAGACAGAATGCAGAATTATCTGTCTCACTAAGAGACTTCTCAAAATAGTATCTAAAATATTACTGCTGAGATAGCTTGCAGAATGACATCATTTCTGGTCATTTAACTTCTAGTTCTCATGCAAACCCCCATTGCTGAAGTTGAAGTATTTATCATCTACCTGTAAAAATACTTATACAAGGGCTTTTGCTCAGACCTTTAGCAGATGCTGGAAATCATAAAATAATTACGTACATTACTTCATGCTTCCAAAGTAGCAATTAGTTCACCCTAAAGACAATACAGAAAGCTTCCAAGTAAAGACTTTGTGTCTCTAGCAGCACTGAAACATCTTTATGGTGTAGCCTATAAACTAATGTAATTTCAGATATTTTTCTAAAGTTTGCTGGACTGAGGTTAACCTCCTGTATTCCAGTTTCCTAAAATATATACATTTAAACTATTACAATAATGCATGTACATTTCTGTTTTCTTCTAGTAGGGCACACTGTGGATACATTTTATACACAGCACTTTACAGATACATTTTCAACACAAACATCTGTACAGAGCAGTTTGATATTCACATGACATACAGTTCTAATACACTTAACACAAGCATCTTATATAAATTAGTTTGATATTCACAAATGGCATATAATTATTTACAAAATTCCAGCTAGCTGTGCTGGCAGTACCTCCTTTCCTCACACCCTCTGTCATGAAAAACAAAACAGACCTCTCTCTCTCTCTTGATAATACAACCATTGATGTCAGTTCTCCTAGGAAACTATTGGGGTGGTAGTAGATGATAATCTTACATTCAACCTGCATATACAAAATTGCATAAGAAAAACTCATCAGATCTAGGGATACTTTACAGAGCCAAAAACTGTTTCACCAACGCAACTAAAAGTACACTTGCCGCTACTTATCTCTTCTCTATACTTCTTCACAGTGCTCCCATCCTTACTAACCTCCAGGCTTCACAAAAATTAAAACTTGAACAATGCTATAACAAAGTTGCTAAATTTGTAGCACATACCCCTTTTAGAACTCATCACTGTATAGCACTGGAAAGCCTTAATTGGTTAGAACTGCTACATTAACTAACATATGCACAACTTCTTATCACCTATAAAATTCTCCAACATCAATCTGCCTGTCCAGCACAAAAACATTCTTCACAACTATGTTCCCAGTCAGTGATTGCTATTCAGTGACCAGAAGCTTCTGTCTGTCTACAAACCTAAGAATTCTCCTGGGCATTGTCTGTACTCGTACAAGGCTGCTAAGGCCTGGAACTCCTTACCTGTATCCATCAGGGCTATACCCAGCCTTCAGTGTTTCAAAATCACTCTGAAGGACTTCCTAAACTTCCTAGCTAAAATCTGGCTCTGTTCTTCTCAAAGCCAGGATAAATTCTATCACAAGTGTGAAAAGTTCCTTTTCATTCCTTATAACTCCTTAGTCTCCATTCTTCACTTACTTCCTCACGGTTATCTAATTCTCTTCCCTGACTTTCTCTTTAAATATACCACAAGCCTGTTTTACTTCACTTCATATTACAATTACTATTTGTATTAGACTAACTTAGCTTTAATTTCTTTACAAACTGTCTAAAATTCCTCTACATATTTAATGATTGTTATATACCATGTATAAATTCTTAACCAATGTTTTTATATTATGTCTAATTTGTTATGATTATTTAAACTGCAGAGCTGTTTTTATTTTATTTTTGAAGATTGTAAAATTATTATTCTTAAAATGTTTTACAAAAATATGGAGCTTTTCTCCCTAAGCCTTCACTGAAAATTAACTTCTACCCAGTCAGACTTTCCCGGTAATCAAATGTGAATAAATAAATAAATAAACAAATAAATAAATAAAAACTGACCCACACACTATAAAGCTATCAAAGTCTTAATGTTGATTGGGATAAATCTCATGTTAGTGGCCCTGAGATATTTCCTACTTTACTGACTGTTCTGTGTTTCTTACTCACACACACTCACACACTCACTACTTTGGTGTCAGCCTTGGCCTACTGCCCCCCTGTGTAAACGATGATGACTGTGCCATGCTCTTTGTTCATTTGGGTTTGACATAGGGTTGCATATATGTTGGATAGCTAAGAGACTCTTTCTCTTATGTTGATTATATGCATATTTAGTGCATAACAGGATTGTGGATGTTTCTGTAAATAATTCAAAAGGCTTTTTTTTCATTTACTATTGTAAGTCAAGCATTCCAACTAGTGATATTGTATTCCTGCTTATTGGTTTACTTGTGAAACTGTTAATATAATTGTCCTGTTGACTGCATTGTGTAGAGTGGGTAAGTGACCAGCTTGACACCAGTTACTGTGTACAATGCATACCAATATATTGCAGATATACAGTGGATATAAAAAGTGTACACACCCCTGTTAAAATGCCAGGTTTTTGTGATATAAAAAAGTGAGACCACAATAAATCATTTCAAAAATTTCCTCACCTTTAATGTGACCTATAACCTGTATAATTCAATTGATAAACAAACAAATCTGTTAGGGGAAAAACATAAAAAATAAAAAATGTACAATAAGCTGGTTGCATAAGTGTGCACACCCTTAAAATAATACTTTGTTGAATCACCTTTTGATTTAATTACAACATTCAATCTTCTTGGGTACACACCTGCTATCAATTAAAGAGACTCTGATTAACCCCAAATAAAGTTCAGCTGTCCTGGCAGGATTTTCCTGACATTTACTCAGTTGCCTGCTGCAGCAAAAACCATGGTTTGCAGAGAGCTTACAAAGCATCAAAGGGATCTCATTGTTGAAAGGTATCAGTCAGAAGAAGGGTACAAAAAGATTTCCACAGCATTAGATACACCACAGAACACAGTGAAGACAGTTGTCAAAAAGTGGAGAAAATATGGGACAACAGTGATGTTGCAAAGAACTGGACATCCCTACAAAATTGATGAAAAGACAAGACAAAAAGTGGTCAGGGAGGCTGCCAAGAGGTCTACAGCAACACTGAAGAAGCTGCAGGAATTTCTGTCAAGTACTGGTTGTGTACTACGTGACAGCAATCTCCCATATTCTCCATATGTCTGGACTATGGGGTAGGGTTGCAAGTCGGAAGTCTTTTCTTACACAGAAAAACATCCCGGCATGGCTAAAATTTGCAAAACAATATATCAAGTCTCCCAAAAGCATGTGGGAAAATGTGTAATGGTCTGATGAGACCAAGGTTGAACTTTTTGGCCACAATTCCAAAAGGTGCGTTTGGTGCAAAAACAATACTTTACATCACCAAAAGAACATCTCCCCCACAGTGAAGTATGGTGGTGGGAGTATCATGCTTTGGGATTGCTTTTCTTCAGCTGGAGCTGAGGCTTTAGTCAAGGTGGAGAGAATTATGAACAGTTCCAAATACCAGTCACATTTGGTCCAAAACCTTCAGGTGTCTGCTAGAAAGATGAAGATGAAGATGAATTTCACCTTTCAACACGACAATGACCCCAAGCATACATCCAACTCTACAAAAGAATGGCTTCACCAGAAGAAAATTAAAGTTTTGGAATGGCCCAGCCAGAGCCCAGACCTAAATCCAATAGAAAATCTGTGGGTGACCTGACGATGGCTGTGCACAAGAGATGCCCTCACAGTCTGACAGATTTGGAGCACTTTTGCAAGGAAGAGTGGGCAAATATTGCCAAATCAAGATATGCAGTGCTGATAGACTCCTACCAAGATGACCGAATGCTGTAATTAAATCAAAAGGTGCTTCAACAAAGTATTAGTTTAAGGTTGTGCACATTTATGCAACCAGCTTATTGTACGTTTTTTATTTTTTATATTTTTCCCCTAACAGATTTGTTTGTTTTTCGATTGAATTGTACAGGTTATAGGTCACATTAAAGGTGGAAAAAGTTTTGAAATTATTTATTGTGGTCTCATTTTTTTATAGCACAAAAACCTGGCATTTTAACAAGGGTTTGTACACTTTTTATGTCCACTATAGTTCCTATAAGGCAAGAATGCCATTGGTGGACACCTTACAAAGGTTCTGTGTGAGTACATTTATGACTGACAGTATGCAAGTAGTTTATCATCTTACACATTTATTCATATAATTCAGGTTGCACACTTACATTGCCATTATTGCAGTTACCCATCATGTGGTTTGGGGCTGTCTGTCTGATGCTATTTGTACACAGACTTTACATGGATAAGTAAAGTTTGTGTACATTAGATGCCATAACTTTTACTATTTGTATGTGCTTAGGTTGTTATTTGTATTGGCTAGAGTGTGAGTGCTCTGTTTTACCTCTTAATTGTTGAGTGTGTGCACTAAACTTTGAGTCTTAGGTGTTGAGTGTGAGTGCTATACTTTTAGATAGAGCAAGTGCATATTGTGCACACCTATGTCTGACAGGTACCTTTGCAGCTGGAGGTTCTCCTTCAGAATCCTCGTCTGTGTGTGTTGGAGGTACTGGCCCTGCCTGTGGTCCAGGAATGTGTGGTCCCAGCCATTGCTGTCCCTGTTGCAGCTCTTTCCTCAAGATGATATGATGCAACATGGCACAGACTGTGAGAGTTTCTGCACAGGTGCCTGGGTTGTACTGCAGCGCACCCCTTGATGTGTCTAGACAGAAGAACTGTGACTTTGGCATGCCAGACACATGCTATATGATGTTTCTAGTTTGAGAGTGGGCATCATTGTATCCTTTATCTGTTGGTGTGTGTGCATTTCAGATGGGTGTCATGAGCCACTGCTCTAGTGCATAACCTGCATCACGCAGTAAATGGTCTTGTGGAGCATCATCCCTAGCAAACCTTGTGTTATGCTGTGAGGTGTACTAAATGTGTGAGTCATGATAACTGCCTGGCTTGCCTGCATAAACACTGAGGATGATCCCTCAGGCATTACAAAAAACCTGGCAGTTGCTTGAGTTGAACCCCTTCCTGTTGATGTATGTCCTTAACTATTCACCAGGAGGGTTTTTATTTCAACGCAAGTGCAGGCTAAAGCCCCCAAGACTTCAGAGAAGTGTGCTACAACATAAAATTCCTGTATTGCTCTTGATCTCTCCTCTGGGATACATGCAAATCAGATATATTCCCTTGCATGTTTTAGCATATCATTGAGACATTGGTGAAATACTCTGGAGGCTGAGGTTTGTAGCACGTCTAGTATATCCCCTGAAGGCCTCTGGAATGTATCAATAGTTAATATCCTTAATGCTATACATACCTTAGTTTACACTGGCATAGGTACTCCTTGATTTCACCTGGGTCTGAGGTGGGGAAGACAGAGATTGCACAGTTCCTGTAATGTTTCCCTATCAACTCTGTATTACTCTACTCATTCAATATCATGCAGTCCATGATATGTTAAATGGAGTCTAAACACCCTTCTTTTCCTTGGATGAGGTCTAGCACCAGCAGCAGTATAGATTTTAACTAATGGTACATACACATGCAAGAGAGCAGTAGCAGCCCCTAACATTGTTTTTTTTTCTAACTGGATGGTGGCTGTATTCCAAAAGTGTTTTTTGTTCATGGCAAGGGCTACATCATATGGTTACTTTATAGCTTCTTGAGTGGTTCTGCCATATTGGATTGGTTCATTAGCATATAATTCAGCTCATTATGCTGTCATTAGCATACTCTGCTATTTACCTTTGCTTGCTGGCTCAACACAATGTGTAGAGCCATTTAAGGAATACAAAATAGAGTGCTATATTGTGCACATTACAGTGTGATGTGTACACAATAACAGCATGAAAGTCAGACGTTCACAAATTCAGCCCAAAGATTTTGTATAATTAATGCAACTACCAATAAATAGACAAAGCTATTCTTTACCTATGTAGCATACACTCTTCTCTAAGTTCTTTTCACTATAAAGTAATTAGATATCTTGTGCTATTAATCATTACAATGTTTTAAGTCAGAAAACATACAAAATGAGCATCACAGAAATAGAGCTCAGAGACATTACAGAGTACAGGCACTTATTGTGGTTGCATTTATGAAGACTTCCTAAATGATTGCATATCTAGACAAACACATAGGCAGGGGTTCATGGATGTCTATCACATTGTAAAGCACAAATTAATGTGGGCTGTGATAATATGCAGGGCATGTGAGATTCTTACAGACAGAAAAGTCATGCAAGGAATAAAATAATGTGACATGCAGTGCATGTGCTAATGACTGCATAATGATGCAGCAATGAGGCCCTCCAGGGAAGTCTACCACAAAGTATACAAATTATGACACCCAAAATGGAGGAGTGATTTTGAAACACATCAGATGGGTGCACTGTTTTATGGCACATACACATTTTGAACTCGATGACTCATAGTGTATATCAGAGACATTACAGAGTACAGGCACTTATTGTGGTTGCATTTATGAAGACTTCCTAAATGATTGCATATCTAGACAAACACATAGGCAGGGGTTCATGGATGTCTATCACATTGTAAAGCACAAATTAATGTGGGCTGTGATAATATGCAGGGCATGTGAGATTCTTACAGACAGAAAAGTCATGCAAGGAATAAAATAATGTGACATGCAGTGCATGTGCTAATGACTGCATAATGATGCAGCAATGAGGCCCTCCAGGGAAGTCTACCACAAAGTATACAAATTATGACACCCAAAATGGAGGAGTAATTTTGAAACACATCAGATGGGTGCACTGTTTTATGGCACATACACATTTTGAACTCGATGACTCATAGTGTATATCAGGGGAGGGATGCTAGGACTATCAGCAACAGTACTAGCAAATTATCATGGGTTATCAGCTGTCATCAAAGCCAGTATCTGAACTGTTACATGTCATGGCCACCTGTACAAATGAAAGAGGTATTGGCAGGATCTGACATACCACCATCTAACAGATCAGCAGGATGTGGACTATTTCCATGTGGGCAGGGAGACTGCAAGAGACATATTCGGATTTTGTCAACCATATGTAGAGTCAATGTGGATGTGCAGTGTGCTCATTTGTGGCTCCTAAGTCATGTATATGTTTTACCATCTTAACGACAGTAACCTTTCAGTGATCTACTAGGGACATGTCAGATATCACAGACATCAACTTCAATAATGCTAAGCCATTTCACTGACATTATGTTACTTCATAAGAATAAAGATTTGTGCTTTCCCAGCATTGAAGAAGAGAGAACCAACACCATGATGACACTTTGTAACATAAAGCATTTCCCTGATGACCAAGGGGCAAGAGATTGCAAGCATATTATCATTAGGGTCAGCCTTGTCCACAGAGACTGAGGTACATCAACATGAAGGCTTTCATTTCCCCAAAATGACACATAGTCTATAATGCCACAGTCATTATTTACAATGTGTCCCTCTATCATCTGGACAGTTCCCATGACTAACACATTTTGTATATGCCTGACCTATAACAACAATTTCTGCAAGGAAATTCTCAGAATGTCACCTGGTTGACAGGTGTATGTTAACAGAGCTATTCACACAGCTCTAATACAAACAAGAAGTATGTGATACACCTAATATCTGTTGCTTGCTGTGTGTTGCAGGTAATGTGGGATATGGCCTAGAACTCTGGTTGATGATTTCCATCCATAACCACCAGAGCCTGCAGGAAATGGCCAATAATGCAGAATATGTAGAAATATAAAATATGTGCAGTATGTGTTTGGCCCACTTGAGGGATGCTTCTATTAATCAGACACAATCAAAATGGACATCACAGTACAATCCTTGCATCTACAGTAAGATTTTATGTCTGTGTGCCATACTGCACAACATGGCATTGTGCAAATAGATGGAGCAACAGAGGAGCATCTTGGCCAAGCCATAGATACCAGTTGTAACAGCTGCTGAAATTGGAGGATGAAAAGTCATGGTTAGGAAAACAAAACAGCCATTACACTGCTACACTAGTAAAGAGGCAACTTCTGGTTACCAGCACTAGGACATAACAAAGACAACACAAAATATAATGATACACGCCTTATCAAACCTAGACTATGCATAGCCACAGTTAAATGGAATGGCTATATTGTGCATTTGACATCACTATACCCATACAAGGTAGAAAGTAAGCAGTGCACAGGATGGGGGGCATTTTGACAGCCTACTGTAGCACTCTGAGATGGGGTAGGGTTATAAGAGGTGAGGACAGTAAACAAAACATCTGGAAGGTTGTGGGAGTCAGAAATCACATCCTGCAGAGGAGTCAAGCTGCCATTATATTACTTGTCGTTATTGTCCACTGTGGTGGCTTATGGTGTAGGGGCTTGATGCAGTCTGTGGCAGGAAAGGTAAAGAATTACAGGACTGTGAGCAAGCACCCTAACAGGATATGCAGTGCATTGACACTTATGAGAATCAATGCCTATAGACCAATCATTGCTTATTATAGGTATGACAGCCTGTGGGCCCAGAAGTGACAAGTAAAGGGCAGAACTTTGGGAATCTGCTTATGCAGACTGATAATGTGCCTCAGTGTTTGAACTGAAGGAGTGCCATTGCCCAAGACTTGGACAACACCCCCTTAATGGAAATGGTATGCTGTGGGCCCAGAGGTGACAATGAGTCCATCTTAGTAATCATCTATGTAGATATACTTGGGATGGTCTGCAGTTGATCTTCTTGTAAAAAGAACCTCCTATAGTCACAGGGAGCATGGCCTGCATAAGCAAACCAGATGTCACTTGCAATGTGCTTCATGGAGACAGCTGAAAGACATTTATCAACAGCAACCCCAACAACATTGTGTGCACTGTGCACACATACCTATACTCTATGTTATTTTGCAGTTGGCACATGCTATCCCATAAGCTATGGAACCCATGCATCATCTCCACAACACTGTGGTTTGCAAATAATTGTGCATGGATCACTGACCTGCACAACTGCTAGTTAAAGCCAAAAGTTGTAGCCATATCAGGTATTGTCCTGGATTCACGGTAGGACCTATCCATCCACTATGCATCTATTCCATATGGTGGGTATGTACACCACAGACATAGTCTATGTTGGAATACACTAGGATCACAGGTGAAGTCTTTTGGGACACTTGGGTTCAAGATGTCTGTCATAACCTGGCAAAGCTGTAGGCTCACCATGTAGCTCTACAGGAGCATATGTTATGAAGAATATGGGTGACACCACCCACTGTTGTACTGCGAACAATGGATATATGTCACCAAACCCTGCTACTTGCATGTTGTCATCACTGTCAACCACAGATGACCTGCTAACATCAACTCTTTGTTGATCTGTTGGGCTGAAGTTTCAGTTGGTGAAACCTGTAGAAGCAGAAATACATGACACCATTTTTGGCCCAGAAGAATATGCCTCATAACCCCCATGTGGCATGCATATTTCTATATCATAAAGTGCAGCTATACTTTACATTAACAGTCATAATGTGCCATGCATATTACTTCAGATACAGACTGTATATGCCAGAAAAGACAGATATGCTGGTGGGACTTGATCAATTTTCCTCAAAGATGCAGTGGACCGTGATATACTTTACTGTAATGGATGTTAATAACTTGGTACTTCACTGAATGACACACAGGTGATTGTTGCTAGCCCATTTTCCACATCCAAGCTAGCCTTAAATATGGTGGGCAGCTGGCTGTGGCAAATGTATAAGACCAAACATTAATCAGTGTCAATAAGCTGTTTCATTATTGATAATCCAACCTCTGTGATGGATTTGCCTGCCACAATGCCCTCTTATGACCCTACCTCATTTCAGAGTGCTGCAGTAGGCTGTCAAAATGACCCCCCATCCTGTGCATTACTTGCTTTCTATCCTGCATTACCTCAAACATACTGGCACTATCTGTGCATATCCTTTGCATAAAGAAGTATATGACCTGACAGCAACCCTTCATTGGGCCTGTTGCAAAACGCTGTTATTGCTACTCACAGTATTTATTTATTTATTTATTTATATTTCTTTAATGGAGTAGTACACTGATCACCACTAACCATTTACAGAATCAGTCCAGGTGAAATGCAAAACATCTCACAAATAAAACATGTGGAAATGTATGCAAAAAAAGAGTAGTTAGAAAAAAACTGCATATATATGTATAGATATATATAAATATATATATATATATATATATATATATATATATATATATATATATATATATATATATATATTATATTGAACAAGCAAAACGCATTGTACAATAAAGCAGAGTGTAATCCTGTGTTGACATAGGTGCATATCCTACTACAGCCATTCCCAGTAATTCTTGTATTTGGCATGTTTTCCCAAAAGTTGCCTGATATGTGTATTATGAGCCTGAAATAGCTCTTCACTCTCCTGGGTAGTTTACTTTTCCAGGCGTTGCATCCCATGGGAGTGCATGCCAGTATATGTACATTTGTGGGACAAACAAGACAACCAGTGGTCTTCCATGGTATTTTGCCAGTTGCCACACACCTACAATTAAACACCTGTTTGCCAGATACAGTTAATGCTATGCATAGCCTCCACATATACATACTATAACTATGCTTTAACATATGGCTCTGGAGCCTCATTCCTATTGCAGCATATTCTTCACAATATTATCATTGTGCACAGGTGCCCCCCCCCCCCATAGCCACAGACAAATGGTGCTGTGTCATGCCAGTGTTCTGAGTTCCGATGTTGGCATTCAACATATCTGTCCTACTGTCACTAACACTCACAGCATTTTTTTTTCATTTTGCTGGTGTACCTTATTGGGAAGGACACCTTCCTTAAATCTGTGAAACCCTGATTCTAAAAAAATATTACCAAAATTCTAGTGTTCCAGAGTCAATTATTCTTTAATGAGCACTGTTGTACAAAATAACACCAATGCTTTATATCACATTAACAAAGGCCAAATAGTGTAATAGTTATGCTGTTGAAGTCAGTTAATGCCACCATATGTGAATTCCTGCTATAGAGCATTGCATTACCTCAAACATACTGGCACTATATGTGCATATCACAGTGAGCATGAAACATGTGCCTATAGCATATTGACACACAAAACATTGTTGTATAGTACAGCATCCATTCTTAGCACTGCAGTGCAGTAGAAGTGACATGCAGTAATTCTAGAGTGTAATCCTATGCTACATGACATGTGACCTACAAATGTACATCTGTGCACAGGGGACTATCTTTTCACTCCTCAAATAGACCTGAATGACTGGCCATGGTTACTTCAGGCACTGTAAAATTCAGGGATCCTGCATGCTGTACCAGAGTGAGCAGGATTCTCCAATTCTTGCACAGAAACTTTCAGCAACACCTGTTATGATGGACCACTGTGGAAAGCAGACACCTGACACAAGTTTACTAACATGGTGAGTGATGCCACTGGTATCTCCCATTCTATTGAATGGCATGGTCATTAGTACATTCATCTTAGATGGAACCATTTTGACTTGATTCATTTGCGATAGGCAGAAATTCAGGAAATAAAGCCAGAAATATACTGTAGAACATGAAATATACTATATGCTGGTTTTATCTTTACTATTGTCTCTCACTGCCTTAACCAGTGTACACATAGACTTAAGAGTCCATGCTTTGTATTCCAGCAACACAGGCTTGAGAAATGAAAGTGGGTGTCACTAAAGGTGGGATTGTATCGCCTAGCAAAGGGATATATATTTTGTCTGTGCCAGTTTGCTATACAGCTGTAGGTGTGTTTGTAACACACACATACACACACACACACACACACACACACACACACACACACACACACACACACACACACACACACACAGACACACACACACACACACATATATATATATATATATATATATATATATATATATATAGAGAGAGAGAGAGAGAGAGAGATATCACATCATTTTCTCCAGTGTGACATCTTTCTTCAGATCCAGTTGTGTCAGAGAGTGAGGTAAGGCCATGGCCACCTAAGACCATATCAGCAGATGTTTGTGTTTCTTGTGCTAGGTCATCAGTTGCATCCAGGTGTGCTCCTCAAAAAGGAGGTATTGATTCCACTGCTAGAGGTGACCTCTGCATTCATTGGTGCCTTATTTGACCATTTATCAGGAAATAGGGCCAATTCTACTTTTTTGAAGTAGATTGGAGGGGTCCTCATTGTTCTCCTGGTGTCAGTTATATAGGCTGTTGGCTGTTGAAGAGCATTGACAACTGAATACCTGGCTTGGTAATGTGAAGCTTCTTTTCGCATGGCTTGTGGAAACATGAGGCAGTCCCCACCCTCTAGGCCAACAGGATAGCAACCAGCCCATAACATTAGTCACTCAGGTGAGTGATGCTTGTTTTTTTTTTTGTTTTCCCTCATGTGAAGTCTGTCATTCAGCCATCTCAGGACTCTACAGTGTTATTTCTCCTTTTTGTGTCATTCCTCATTCCTTCTTCATAATCTGACCTTTCTCTTCATCTGTTTCCACTGTCTGTATGTATGTGACTATCCACTATCCTCCCCACCGTTGTGTGCATACTGCTTCTATCTGATCAGGTGGTCTGTGCATGCCTTCCTGTCCCTGATAATAGTCCTTCTCCTTCTTTCCCATCCACAGTTTTCACTTACTGTCTTCACCACTTTGCTTTCAATGCTTTGTGTTGACATAAGGAAGCATGGATATATGTTGAACCATGATTTCTCTCTATATTACACTCAGTGGCGTAACTACATTAGAAGCGCCCTGTGGCAAACTTTTCCTAGGCGCCCCAACATTCCTTGGGGCCCCCAAGGAATGTCAAAGTTATAATTATCTGTTGCCCCCCCCCCCGGGAACCCAAGCCATCGAGATGACAGAAGCCAAAGAAATCACATATAGTCACGTTCGCTTGTCCTATGACAGTGGCATAAAACACTGAAATCTGGAGACGTGCTATTTCAGCAAAAAGTAAAAAAAAACAATTATTCAAACAGTGTCAAAATGTTAACCCTACAGCCAAATGTACCTTTTTATTGCATACACTTAGATAATCGTCAATCTATATATGAAAATAAAACAAGCAACTGATTGGTGATGCAATCAATGACGTAAATTCTTGAATCAACTTACGGGGAAGGAGGCATGACTGGCTCTGCATTAAGTAAGTAGCTTTCTGATAAAAATGACGGGTCGAATTGTTGCGCTGTACGGGCAGGACCGACAGGCGTTCTGTTAATCTAAACTGAATCATTATCTATATTCATATAAATACACCTCTCTAGAGCATACCTCTCAACCTGGAAACATCAAAAATCTGGACAAGGCCTATGAAAAATAGGTACAAATCTGTACGCTGATTAACATAAAACTAACATACATAATTGTGTAACCCTGCCTACTGGAATTATGGGATACCAACTTTCAAACGCAAACTGAATGGACAACCAAAATATGGCACTAGAGTCCCCTTGCAGCCATTCCAATTTCCCATTACCTGGCTATTTCACCCCATTTACCATAAACACTAATGTACATACTGCTTTACTTCTACATTGATTATTTGGATTTTATTTTTACATTTTATAGCACAATGCACAAACATTACTAGATATCTGCTAAACAAAGCAATACTGTCTCACAATGAAAATAAACATAGCATTAAAACTTCTCTGCCTTTGAAACTCACATTCATTGAAACATTGAAAACTTGAAACCTACACCACATCCAAAGAAAATACATCTGGTCAGTGGTGGATAAAGATACCTTTGGGCTGTTTTTCAAATCATAGCCATAGGCCCCTTGCACACAAAACAAGAAACATACATGGGTTCTTTGATATACCTTCCTGACTTCTCTTCCCCTGAAGCTTTCAGCTCCTTGTATAATCCACTCAACACTCAACTGTATCTCTCAACTTTGCAGTACAAGAAATCCAAATTGTATTTGGGGGAGGGGGGGCAAAAGCCCTAAAAACAGGGACACATTTTAAACATTGCTTATATAATTTTGGAAAATTGCTAGAATAAAGTGTATGCATTTCCTTGGGCTCAGGACCCTGTGCACTACAGTCAGAGCAACATACCACTATGCCAAATCAGCAGTTTCCTGAACTTAAATGGCTATCATTTAGTGAATTCAATTCTCACGTCTTACCATAGCTTTTAATCTCTTAGCACAAAAAACCTGGACAACACCAACAATAGGGAATACAGAATTCAGTTCTCACTTCTCACCATAGCTCTCAAGTCAATCTGTTAGCACAAAAAAACCTGGACAAAGCCAATAATAGGGGAATACATTACAGCACTAAAAATAGGGACACATTTCAAACACTGACCTTATAAACTTAGAAAATTGCTAGAATAAAAGGTTTTGTGTTATTTATTTACTGAAGAATATGGTCTGAAATTCAAATGCCTGTCATTATTTATTGAAATCAATCCTTCAATGAATTTCCACAAAAAGCCATAAAACCACAGATTTTATGAGGAACAGAACAAATATGAGGCATAAATCCAGAGCTTTCACAAGGGGCTCTTGTCACTTGTACCAAAGGTTTAATTTGCTATTGTTATTAAATGTTCTTTTACAATGTGCTGCTAATGCCTATTTAATTAAAAAGATCAAAATTGAATGAAAGAGTTTCTTAGATAAAAAAAGTATTTGCAAACTTTGTCTGAAATTAATCACATAGAACAGGTTATACTGAAAGCAAAGTTGAACTGTTCAAAAATAAAAAAAAATATGTTACTTCTGGTTTAACCACTTCAAACCAATCAAGCTCTAACTGCAGGGATCATTTAAATATAGGTTCATAGGTAGGTACTAGGCTATTGGCCCTAGGGCCTATGTAAGCCTAGCCAAACGGTACCCTGGCTTTTGCCACCCAAGAAAATCACTTTTGTTAAGCACTTTCTGTACATTTTCACCTGCTGTCACTATTTTTCTATTGATTAAACTGTCTTTACTGTAACTTGCTTTCCACTATGCAGTGGCTGAAAACCATGCATACCCTGGTTGTCAAATACCTAAACGGAAAGAAATAATTTGTAATAACAAAACTACTCGTATTTAGAAGAACCACTGCAAAATCAAATTACACTCCTCGGCAAAAGCAGCAAATAAATAAAGCAAACATGACTGCAATGCACAGGTCAACAATGCATATGAAGGAGGCATAACAAGTGAGTCCAAGCAACTTTTAGTCTCAAAATGCCATCAGTTTAAAAAAAAAAAAAAAAAAAGCACTGTGGTAAAAACAAAAGATCATCCATCCATACTGAAAACTCTGTATGAAAGAGGCAACTGCTAAAAGTCTTAGTGTCTTGTTCTCTTTGGCCCATTACACTGAAATTACCACACATTGGGGATTACTACAAAACCCTGTTCAAAAACAAATTGTGACATTTCGGGAATATCCACAAATACCAACCAATACGGCTGATACTTAAAAAGACATGGTAACATCCTTAGGTCACATGACCATCTCACAGATTAAACAGCAGTTGCACTCTAGCTCATGTTACGGATTGAGACTTCACAGCATTAACACTGAGAGCATACAATACTATACATTTACAATATAACAAGTCAGGATCGCAACATTAAATCATATAAATCAGTCACACAAAAATGGTTTGGAGGGGTTACTGCCAAGTGCCAATAATCACACAAGAGGTGAAACCATCAGATTTATATATCCACATGGCCTAATAAGCAAATGCTAATGGATACACAGAAAATCCAGGATCACAAAGAAATACCTAAGAGCAAACTTATTACCAAGACTATATCTTACGACCGGACCGACCCACTTGTTCCGGTGATCCCAAGCCTTGCAAAGGCAGATGGCACACACATAAGGTTCCCTTTGCTTACTTGTGTTACTTGCTTGCCAGTCTGCCATTCCTGCATACACACACCAGGTTTCATTTCCTTATAGATCAGGGAACTCCATTCAGTGCTGCTGCTACCGTTCTCCTGCACACACAAGGTTTCATCAGAGCTGTTCTGTCATTCCTAACCTGCACACTCATACACATCAAGGTTTTGTTCCTTATACCTGCAGACTGCAGTACTCGGCGCTCACTGTTTGCATTTATAATCCATTTCTGGAGGCCGTTCGTGCTCACATTTGAACAGAACTTTATGTTTTTTTGCATGAATTATGTGAGCTCCTACGTAACGTCCTTCTGTGTTCTGTCTTTAGAAATTCAGCAGTAAAGCAAACAATCCGTGACAACATCCATCGGCCCAAAGCACCCCCTGCCACTTGGCGCCCTGAGGCAATTGCCTCACTTTGCCTCTCGTAGTTACGCCACTGATTACACTGGAAAAGAAGAAGTAGTTGTAGAATGAGGAATCATGTAGAGATATTCTATTAATCTCATCTGGTGTTTGTTAGGTAGAATATATGAGGTATATGCATGGTAATAGTGGGGTGTTAGCAAGGTCTGTGGGGGACAAGCATGAGTTGGCTTTTGGCAGAAGGAAGGTGTATTATTGGCTTGTAACTTTGGAGTACAGTAAGATGTAGGAAGATATTGACTGGGAAGAAGTTTGCTGAGGTAGCCATGGCTATTTCAGGAACTGAATTAAGTAAAATGGGTGAGGGGATTCTGTGATAGCTGGAGAGGAAATAAGTAAGCGGATGTAGGGTAGGAAGAAGATGGTTATGAAATAATTCAAGTGGGATAGGATGAGTGTGAGTGAAAAGATATGAAGTAACCATGAAGAAGTGGTGAGAAGTAGAGTGATTTTGTAGAAAGTAAGTTTAGTGGAGTTAAGTACTGATGAATAACAGTAAGAAGAAAATAAATATATTTATCATACTATTAGTGACAACATAGAAATTTGTTATTACAGAAAATATCTATACTTTACATTACAGAAGTCTCAATAACAAAGGGGTGGATTTCTTAAAGTGTATGGATTTTGGTGCATTACACCGATATCAGTGCAAAACTTGTGGATAACATTGTAATATGTAAATGTGGCACAATAAACTCAGAATAGCTTAGCACACAAGGGAGCATAACAGTAGCAACAATGTGCTAAACAAATGCACAAATAATTTGCAAGTAATGAAAAATGGCTGTTAAGGCACATTGTACATTAACAAAGTTAAGGAAAGATTATCACAGTTCAAGCATTCTGATAGTTAACTCATTCACTCCAATGGAGCTCAGGAAGTTTGCACTGTAACTTCTGATGGGCGGAGCCTAAGCCTATTTTCAGAATCACATTATGTCCTCACATTTCAAACAAATTTTCATATCTCTGGGATTATAGGGGTTACTAAAAAGGTGCAAATGTCAAACTCTTCAGCACAAACTCCTTTTACAGTGGTAGTATTTTTTTAGGTTCTAGGTCTTAAACTGAATTTTAGAAGTCATAGTAAACATAGTCTCCAGGATTCATTAAGCTCAAAATTCCATGCAGGAACAGTGTGGCTGTTCCTGCAAGGAATATGGCCGCTGAGCAAGCCAGCAAACAGCTGATCTGACGTGCACGAGCGTGCCTACACTGTTCCTGCAAGGACATGACTGCAGAATGCTAATTACCTCATTTGCTGGTGAAAATCATGCAAATGAGGTGAATTAGCAATTCAGCAAGCAGGCAGGTATCCGTGCATGAACAGTGTTATTTCCAGAAATGTATTCAGTTACTAACTGAATACACTTCTGCAAATAACAAAATGGAGGTATGACAGCTCACAAAAAAGCATGTATTATAGTCTGTAGGCATGCCAATGGCCAAATATATGGCCACTGGAATGTAAAACTGCTTCATTTTTATAAAATTCAAAGTTTTTTTTTTTTTTGCTGATCTCGGCTATTAAAGCATAGAGCAGCAGTGCACAAACAGGATTGTGTCGAAAATAAAAAAAAATGTGAAAACTCAATTTTAAGGGAAATCTGCATTTTGCCATTATAGTCCATGGCATTCAGAATGAAAACAATACCAGGGAACAGTGGTTGTCAAGGGGAAAGGCTGTGTGTTAGTGCTGTAAATATGGACTAAGGTAGTGGGGTATGTAAATGACGGGGAATGTATTGAATCACAAAAGTCCCAAACTGCACCTGACTGTGTAGGTGCTATAGCACAATGGTGCAACTAAGAGGAGCAACAGACATGAAAAGGGGGTGTGTCAGTCATGTTGTAAGCAAATTGGAGCCCTATGGCACAGAGATAAGCTTAGCTAAGCACAGCTAAGCAAGGGTGTGTGTCTGTGGCTGTATTGAGTTATTCCATGAAATGAGGAGCATGTTTGTGGCCAGGGGAGGGCTATTTCTTAATGTTTACATTAGTTAAATGGGTTTGCAAGGCATGCACTGGGTCTAAAATAAAACAAACGAAACAACCCCCAGAAATAGCAGGACTGTTCACATTTGGGCACTGGGTTTGTGCGGCATGCCTCGGGGTTTAAAAGTAGAGGAAATGGGAAGGGAAAAAAAGGGAAAAAGGAAAATCACAGAATAAAAGCAATCAAGAACAAATTACATAGCCAGCAGGTGGAATGCATCATAGTCAGGCAGTCATACAGGCAGGATCTGCAGCACAACAGTATAAACTATGCAAACACCTTACAGTCTGTTTTTTTCCCACAAACTCTGCACCATTAGTGTACACATGTGGGGGAATTTTAACTGGAAAAATGTTAGGGGCTGCCATTGCTTTGATCCATCAGTATGTGCTAGAGGCTGAGAGCAGAGAGGAGGATAATGCTGACAACTGCCACAGACCATGGAGGAGGAGAAGAGTGTTTACACTCAGGATAACTTACCAGGGGCTACATGATCTGGAGACAGTAGAGTGCTACAGGGTGGACAGAGACATACTTCAGGAAATCATTGAGCTGTGCCAGCCTCAACTCAGAGCTAGAACCAACAGATGGGAACTCATCCCAGTGGATACCAAGGTATGTGTACCCTTAAGAATTCTAGCTACAGGTACTTTCCAAAGACCTACTGGAGACATCATGGGGGTCTCACAGACATCTGCTTCCAGGGTATGCCACCAGTTCCTGGGTGCCATGCTACCACATCCCAGTGAACACATTTACTTCCCCAACTCCCGTGAGGAGAGGACCAGCAATATGTGTCTCTTCCACCATGTAGCAGAATACCCAGAGGTACTGGGTGCCATAGACTGCCTGCACATCCACATCAAAACACCACCCAGTGAACAGGGTAGGGTCCACATAAACCGCAAGGGATTCCCCTCCATTAACTGTGAGGTTGTGTGCACTGCCCAGGGCATTATCATGAATGTGTGTGCTGGCAGCCCTGGAAGCTATCATGACTCCCACATCTGGCATTCATCACAGCTGTACCAGGTATTTGCCAGTGGGGGCATCCTGTATGGTGGGGGATGCTGGCTATGCACTGGAGCCGTGGATGATGACATCTATTGCACATACACCCACACAAGAATGCCATAATGAGGCACACGCTCAAACCAGGATCCTTATGCAGCATGTGTTTGGGATGCTCAAGTCACGGTTCCACTGCCTTTACATATCTGGTGGAGCCTTAAAGTACTCTCCAGCCACATGTGCACACATGTTCATGGTATATGCCATGCTACACAATATAATTCTGTGGAAACAGCTGCAGCAGGAACAGCACAAGGATGGGCCACACAGCCCACCACCATTGCCAAGGTTCCCACAGGCATAGAGGGACTCAGAGAAGGAGGCCCCTAAGCCTGCTGTTGTTGGAAGATGGAGGCATACCCATTATGCTCAGGCCTTGGCAAAGAGGCAACACATAGCACACACTGGCACTACAAGAGCCCCAGGGACTGACACCTCTCTCTGACTTGCACACACAGTAAAATGCATGACACACACACATCGCATTACCTGTAACTTACCATGTATACACAGTGTACTGTGTGCATCCAACATAGGTGGCCCTCAAGCACCATCCTCACAACTGCCGCAGGCACAAGGTAAGTCAGTCTTCTTAACAATAAATGAATGAACTAGTATATTTTGCTAGCATATCTGTGGTAATGCTGCATGCACGCATGGGAATGGGGTGGCCTACTGTGATAACAGCAGACAACTGACAGCTATGTGGGACACCAGGAAATGTCTGCTGAAAAATGGCCTCTGCACACTATGCAGTAGTACCCAAGGTGGCAATTTCCACTGCAGTATATGTGTGGGGACAACTAACTGGGTGGTCATAGGTCATAGGCATGGATGTCAGTGTGGGGGTCCCATAGCCCACCCCTCACACCCACACAGCAAGTCAGCTGTAGAAAACAGAGAGAAATGTCTGGTAATGGCACACAAATGGCAGCAATGTCGAATTACCCCACTTCAGACTGACGCAGTGATAGCACAGCAGGACTTGCAGTTGCAGTTAGGCTACGAAGGGTAAGACGTCTGAAACTCAAATGTATGCCAGTACAATCTGACCTATGCTCTTTGCTGATATGCCTCTAGTCCCCAACACAGAGCACAACAGTATGGAAAATGGAACCAAAATGTAAAGCAAATATCAGCACAGTTTGTGCAAATGTGTATAGTTGACAGGTGTGCCCCCCCCCCCTCAAATACCCACACAAATGCAGAAACATGTATGTTTGCAGGGAAATAGCAGCATAACACACATTGGCAGGGTTGTACCAATACACATGAAAATATGTTGTCTGTCCACAATATGCAGGGATCAATGAGCTAAGTGTATGTGTGGTTAATACTGTCAGGATCTGGCCAGCATGTTCTCCTGCTAGATGTCTTGTAGTGCCCTAGGTACAGTTCTGTCTTTGACAGGGCCACGTGCAGATAACTGCTGTGTCAACTGTTATGCATGTCAGTGACACCCACTGCTCTGCCACTGACATACGTGGAAGTCACAGTGCTATGTGGGATATACTACACATATAAGTGACATCTTGAAGGATGTGTAGCTGAGGTGCCAAGGCTTTTGTGAATATAAGTGCTTTTTTGGTACTGTTGCCATTGGTTATTCTCAATAATCCTTTTGTATTATGTTTGCTTTTACATATAATGGACATGCCTGCACAGTAGAAAGCACTCTGTACCCACACCCATAACTCCCAACCTCTGATAACAAGATGTCTGGACAAGGGCAGAAATAAAAGTGGAACAAAGGCACAATGATCGATGTGTGTTACAAATATTGCCCTTACATACTGAGAAAGCTGGTAGAGTGAGGGGTTTGCAGTATCAGGAATTGTCTGAAGGTTATGTTGTCTGAAACAGTAATGTCTGTATTATTTTGTAACATCACTCTTCAATTATATGTAACTAACTTGCCATAAAAACACAAGTTTACGTAGAAAGGTTGAAACCTCTAGCCAAACACCTGGACAACCTTCCATAAAATGTACAGGTGAGACATATGCCCACACAAGGATATGACATCTCAGGTTAGAAAGATACCACACAAGCAGGAGATTCCCAGCCAGTATATCACCAGGTTGCTGGACTGTTTACACAGCGATGTCATTACTAAACTGGCTATAGCTACACCTCACAAATGGTCTTGTTGGGCAAGAATGTACATAGCTGCCCTCATAATATTGGTCTATGAATCATACAACTAGTATTCCTCTGGTAAAGCACTGTGATGATCTGAGGATGTCTGGCACTAAGTAATGATATAATACATTGCAGTGTCAGACTACAGATATGTCAGAAAATGTCTGCTAAACAAAACAAGTACCCTAAGGAAAGTCCTCTGTACTTCTGAGAGGTATGGCTGTAGCACACAAAACCCTGGATTGGAGTACACCTATCTCTGGGATGGAGTCCCACTCTAACTAAGGTCATGCTGGGCATGCTCCTACACTTAGAGAAACTCAGGACATGTTGGAACCCACATCGGAATATATGACTGCATTATGTATATGTATATATATATATATATATATATATATATATATATATATATATATATATATATATATATATATATATATATATCTTTGCATACAGACAGCTATGTACATCTCAACTGTCCCCACACACACACACATCAGACAGGATTACCCTCAGCAAGCTGTAGGTGGCCCATATGTGACATATCTGTATCTGTTGTGTGAGATACACACACACACACACACACACACACACACACACACACATATATATATATATATATATATATATATATATATAGGCAACAGATAATAACATATGTCAAGCATACACACACATAGATGTGGGGAAGTGAGAGACAGTGACAGAGAGAAAGGAGAAAGAGACACAGGGGGACACAGAGTGAGTAGCACACACGGATACCCTGAATGGCATACAGTGATGTCCTGCTGTGGACAGTGGCATACCAGTTGTAAACAGTTGCATGTGCTGGCATAAAATGTGAGCCCCATTGTGTAACAGTACTGAGGTTGGGTTTATAATATCACATTACGTGTGTGTGTGTGTGTGTGTGTGTGTGTGTGTGTGTGTGTGTGTGTGTGTGTGTGTGCGTGTGTGTGTGTGCGTGTGCGCGTGTGTGTGTGTGTGTGTGTGTGTGTGTGTGTGTGTGTGTCTGTAGGTCTAAGTATTAGGAGACTCTTCCCACTAAGTACACTTCACATTGCCTTACTTCACAAAATCTGCTGGTGTCATTCACCTTAGAAGTACCATTGGACACCAATCACCCCTATAAGCTCTGTAGTGCATGCGATAACTGCGTAACACTATAGTACAAATAACTAGATAGGTAGGGGTTCTAATCTCAATACAGTCAGGTGTGTGTGCATTTGTGTGTATGTGAGACAGTGTGTGAGGGAGTGTGTGTTTGTTTGTTTGTAGGTAAAACAGTTTTAGGCCATTGACACCCACAACACTTCCCAGTGCTCCACTTTATCAGTCCTGCTGATGTCATTCCCCTTATCAGCACCTTTGGCCAGTTGTCAGCCCAGTAAGCTCTGCAGTGTGTGTGATAACTGTGTAACACTATAATACAAATCACTAGCTAGGCAGGCATTCTAATGTCAGATCTGGCAAATGAGTGTGCATGTATGTTTATAAGAAGAAGTAATTTGATAAGTCTCCCACCCACTGCCCTACTTTATCAATCCTGCTGATGTAATTCCTCTTATCAGCACCTTTGTCCAGTTGTCAGCTCAGTAAGCTCTGTTACATGTGCAATAACTGTGTAGCACTCCAATACAAATAACTAGATAGGCAGGGGTTCTACTCTCAGATATGGTAAATGTGTGTGTGTGTGTGTGTGTGGGTGTATAACTGTGTGTGTAAGTGTGTATGTTTGTAGGAAGAAGTATTTTGATCAGTTTCCCACCCACTGCCTTACTTTATTAGTCATGCTGATTTCATTCCCCTTATCAACACATTTGGCCAGTTGTCAGCCTGGTAAGCTCTGTAGTGCATGCAATAACTGTGTAACACTATAGTACAAATAACTAAATAGGCAGGGGTTCTACTCTCAGATCCAGCAAATGTGTGGGTGGGTGTGTAAGTGTGTATGTTTGTAGGAAGAAGTATTTTGATAAGTTTCCCACCCACTGCCCTACTTTATCAGTCATGCTGATGTCATTCCCCTTATCAGCACCTATGGCCAGTTGTTAGCCCAGTAAGCTCTGTAGCATGGGTAATAACTGTGTAACACTATATTACAAATAACTAGATAGACAGGGGTCCTATTGTCAGATCTGGCAAATGTGTGTGTGGGCATATAACTGTGTGTGTAAGTGTGTATGCTTGTAGTAAGAATTATTTTGATAAGTTACCCACCCTCTGGTCTACTTTATCAGTCATGCCAATATCACTCCCCTTATAGGTTCATAGGTGTGTACTAGGCTAATGGCCCTGGAGCCTTTACAAGCCTAGCCCATAGAAGTGCCCTGCCATTGTGCCACCTATAGTAGTTCCCAGTGTCTCTATCAAGTAGAGCCACTGGACTGATCCCTGGGGTGAACTTTGTATTACCCATCCACTCATCAAGATTTCTCTGGAACAGGCTCAGCTAGGTGTTCTGCTTGATATGTATGGGAAGTCTATTCCAGGGCATGTGCAGTCTCTGGATGAGGACCTGCCCCACCAGCATATTGTGTTGATTGCTTTAATGAGGTTGAGATCTCTGCAGTGTGTGTGATGCAGATGGATTGGGATGTCTTTAGATGTAGAATTTTTAAAAGATCTGTGTCAGACATGGCTTTGTAAGTCAAGCAGAGATTGCCTATAAGTAGGTGATATGAGACAGAGAATATCTGGAGTCTTTTGAGTCTATCCGTGTAGGACATGTGTTTGATGCCTAGGATCCTCTTTGTGAGGTACTTCTGTTGCCTTTCCAGCTGTTGCAGGTGTCTAGTGATTTGATAATTGGTCAAATGAGTGAAGTGCAGACAGAGACAATCACCTCTTTCTTCCTGAATGCAAAACCCTTTGTAATAACATGTGCCACATAGAAGGACTTCCTGACCACAGTGGCAATGTGGTGGTTGAAGGAGAGGTTGCTCTCAACCTGTGTCCCCAGATCTCTTATAATGCCTATAGTGTTCAGTAGGCTCTATCAATGTGGTATTTAGTGGGAATTGAGTTTGTACCAAAGGGGATGATGATGATGCATTTTGTGGTTGTAAGCTTCAGGCCATGGTTTCCACACCAGTCATTGGTCTCAGTGAGGCCTTTCTACAGGATGTCTGCATCACTTGTGGAGTTAATGATAGCTCCCAGCTTGCAGTCATCTGTGAACTTGGTCAAACAGAGTTACTTTGTGTTGGCCTGGACTCCTGAGAAGTAGATGCTGAACAGAAGAGTACCCAGGAGTGATCCCTATGGGACTCCACTCATGACTGGTTGGCAGTCTGACTTGGAGTTTGCTACTTTCACACTGTGTGTTCTATCTGTGAGCCAATTTGCATCCCACCTAGTGATATAGAGGTTGATGCCTAGTTTGGCGGGTTCATCAATAATTCCTGACTGCGGAATGGTATCAAAAGCCTTGACCAGATCAATGTAGGCTGTATGCAGTGCCTTATCCTCCTACACAGCCCTGGTGACTGACTCAAAGAAGTCAAACAGGTTGAGCAGGCATAATCTCCCTTTCACAAAGTCAAACTGTGTGGGATCCAGAGTTAGGAGATTACCTATATATTTATCCATCAGGTCTCTGATGATGTGCTCCATAGCTGTACATATCAGACTCATCAGGCTAATGGGCCAATAATTTCCAGGGTCTGTAGTCCCTACCCCATTATGGAGAGGAAGGACTGTAGCAATGTGCTATTTGGGAGGGACAAAACCTGAGGTGAGGCTGTGACTGAACAGGGCACACAGATGTGGTGCCAGGTCTTTTTGTAGTTCATGTAGAACACAGTCAGGGATAATTTTGGGTCCCATGGAAGCTGCATTCCTGCCTGTAGACAATGCCGGTTTAAACTGGGCTGCAGTATTGATGGGTGCCTGGCATTCTTCTGGCTTTGTGATTGTTCCTTTGGGGGGGAAAGAGGGGTAAAGCTGGCACTGAATGTGTTGTCAAGAATGTCGGCAATATCTGTTGGCTCAGTATAGTAGGTAGTATTGTGCAGTAACTCAGAGCACTTCTGGGTATTGCTGTGGATGGTCTTGATATAACTATTAAAGGATTTATGATTGTTGTCAGTGTCTGCTGCAATTCTGCTGTTATAGCTGGCTTTAGATGATGTCACGGGGGATCTCAAGTTGTTGTTGAGGCTAATAAGGAAGTTTCACCAGTCTTGGGACTCCACCTTTTTCTGCAACAGTTTTTTCCTTCTGTTGTATAGTTTATTAATGGCAAGAGACCACCAGATTGGCCTCCAGTGTTTGGAGGAGAGCATCTTGGGTGTGTTGGGTATGACTAGCTCCATGCATTTATGTACATGTTTGTATGGTGCATTTGTGTATGATTCGGCAGTTATGCAGCTATTTTCCATTGGCATGGGTGCTGTGAAGTTAGCCACCCCTGTTTTTAGGAGTCCAAAGTCAGCTTTGGAGAAGTATTTCAAGGTGGTTACCTTTGTGTGGGGGGTGGGGGTGGGGGTAAGATGTGGATTTCCATTGTGATTACTTCATGATTGGATCTGACCAGGTAGAGCTTGACTGCTGTTGTTGAGCATGGCCCCATATGTTAGTAATCAACACAGGTCAAGGATGTTGCTTCCTCTACTGGGGGTCAGAATGAGCTTGTCCAGGGCATTGAAACTGATGAATTCCAGGAAGCGTTGGGTCAGTGTATTGGTGCTTGAGTACTTTTCCCAGTTGATGGAGGGGTAGTTGAAGTCTCCTAGAATGATATTGTTGGGTTGGACCTTGATAGAATCCAGGGTGTTGAGGAATGTGGATTGAGTCTAGGGACACAGATGGGAACCTATAACTGGCTGTGACCTGGATTGCACTATTACCTAATGTCAGTTTTATCTGAAGTATCTCAGATGCATTATGCTGGGATACTAGTCTGGAGGTGTGCATATCCTTTATGAATATGGAGACACCACCACCTTTCGAGCTGTGGTTCATGTTTTGGGGCTGACAGGTGTTGAATGAGTTATAGCCTGGTAGTGCATGGGTGTTGTCTGCTGCTGTAAACCAGGTCTCCGTTACAGCACAAATGTCAATGTTCTCCATTTTAAGGTGTGCTTTGAGTGACTGCATCTTGAGATTTAAATGTCTAGTGTTGAGCAGCATGACCCTCAGATTGCATTTATTCATAGCTGTTACAGTGGTAATTTGATTTGGAACACCACCTAAAAAGGTACTATAGGGGTGGCAAGAGACTTAGCCAATACCTGAAAACCCAGGGGTGACAGATGCAGGCCACCTCTGGCAATCCATTGTGGTCTGTCAATCATGTCATCCCAAGCAGACAGATATTGGATCTCCTGAGAATGACACCAGACACTTAAGCCAATTGTTGAAGTCAATAATTTTTATTTGTACTGTGGTATCATTTTGGGTGACAGTAGTATACACCTCAGGGCTACTGTCATACCTGCCTGGCCCACATAATCTGAGAGCTCCACCATGTCTCTTTTCATGTAGTCCAGGGTGGTGCATCTCAGGTCATTCATGCCCACATGGACAATGACAGAGTGATACTTGTAGTTGTTGTGGTGTGACCTGACTGGTAGTGTTATGTGTTGGATTCTGGCACCTGATTGACAGGTGACTGTTACCTACTCCATATCCAACCTAGAGAGTGAGACATCTGTGTGCCTCACTATTGAGTCACCTATGATGACTGTATTTGGTTAGGTGGTTAGCCTTAGGGGCTTAGGTTGAGGGGCACAATGTGCAGGTGAGATATGTCTCCTGTGGTTTGTACTGTGTTGTGTCTGTCTTGGTGGTCTATGCTGTTTGGGTAAATGTCTATTGAGTGCCTCTGTGAAGGTGTGTGTGTGTTTTCTGTTTGTATGTCAGAGCTGTGATAGTTGGTGTTCTGGAGAGCTATGTGTTCCATGTGGTGTGGTGCAGGTGTTGACCTTCTCCTCTTGACAAACTAGTCCAGTCTTTGCCGGAGAGTGCATATCTTCTAATTTGGTGATATAGTGATATCTCTCACAAGTCTGAGTGTTGGGAGTGTAGAGGAGAGAGTTGTCTGTGTACATGAGGCAGTTGCAACAGTGCCTCAGAATGCCCAAGTGCACCAGGTTAATGAGCGAAAGCACAGAGAACTGCACTATCATACCAGGAGGAGTGGTCATAACTACTAAGTACTGGAGCTCATTCCATGAGGAATGACTACTGCTGATGGCTCTCAGGTGTGCTGGAATAATTGATACAAAAACCTGTTGAAGTGTGAAGCTATTAGGCTATTTGAAGTGCAAGAGAGAAAGAACTAGCAAGATCTAAGGGAAAAACTAAAGGCAGACTTTCTTTTACCTTGACTGTGCAGTTTTCAGCACCTTTGGCCAATTGTCAGTCCAGTAAGCTCTGTAGTGCATAAGGTAACTGCATAACACTATAATACAAATAACTAGAGAGGCAGGGGTTCTACTCTCCAATCTGGTGTGTTGTGTGCATGTTGTGTGTGACTTTATCAGTGCTGCTGATGTCATTCCCCTTATCAGCACCTTTGGCCAGTTGTCATCCCAGTAAGCTCTGTAGCGCATGCAATAACTGCATAACACTATAATACAAATAACTAGATAGGCAGGGGTTCTAATCTCAATACTGGCAAGTGTGCGCGCGCATGTGTGTGTGTGTGTGTGTGTGCATGTGTGTGTGTGTGTGTGTGTGTATGTATGTGTGTGTGCGTGTGTCTGTGTGTGTAATTGCATGTGTGTGCATGTGTGTTCGCTTGTGCGCGTGTGCATGTATGTGTGTATGTGTGTGTGTGTGTGTGTGTGTGTGTGTGTGTGTGTGTGTGTGTGTGCGTGTGTGATTTTTTAGTTTGGTATCCTATCACTCTACTTTACTAGGCCTGTTGAGGTCCACCTTAGAAATACCTTGTGACTAGGTGAAATCACATAAGCTCTGTGGTGCATCTGATAACTGTGTAACACTATAGTAGTAATAACTAGATAGGTAGGGGTTCTAATCTCAATACTGGCAACTGTGTGTGTGTTTGGGTGAAGATCATATCCTGTTTGGCTTATACCATTTTGATGTGTGTATCATCCATGCCTGGTTACCAACTCCCGATGGCATTACTTTTATAGCATGTTAATGGCATCTGCCTTACATGCAGCATGTTAAACCATTGTACAGGCCATACCAGTCCTCTATACAGATGTCTATGGAATATCCAGATGTTTGCAACCTATATGTGGTCTCTGTCCCTTAACAAAGCCCATGTATGTGATATTGTTGCCAAATCAGCCACAGGGAGTGTAGTGACACACATGCCAGCATCAGGTATCACACCTGACTGAAACATCATGCTGATACAATGTTTGCTACCCTATCACTTGTCCTGGTTTGTAGGAGCAATACATGACTCCAGATGCTATTTCTGGTGGGTTATCTCACCATCCATGAAGGCATTCATGACATTACGTGTTGTAATAGCTACTGGGTTATGTCCCATGCATATAATCTATGTGGGGCATGTCATGTATATTTAGTACCACAGTACATTAAAGTGGATATGTAGGTTTACTAATCTGTCTATTGCCAAATGTGTTTGTGTTAATGTATGCACATCCCCTGTGTCAGTCCTTACTGTATGCATGCAAAGGATATACCATTTTGTCTCCCTGTTCCACCCTGTGAACTCAGGAATACATATCAGAAACCTGCCATACACAGTATCATGCATGCCCTCAACAACTGCATCAGGGTTGAGTGTATGGGAAAGAAATGGCAGGGCTAACAGGTGTTGACAGGTGAATCTTTTGCAGTTAATGTTATGGCTATGATTGTGAGGGACCTGCTGACAGTACTGCAGTAACCTGCTCTTTATGTATGAGCTTGTGGTACTACACAACACTGAGGTGACATGTCTGAAGGCTACCTGTCTGTGACAAGGGGTATGTATACAAGGTCACACTGTCTGACAAGTGTCCCTCAAACACTATTGCATGCATAAACATCTGGTTTATGTACATATAAAGCTGTACCTTGCCTATGACAAGGTCAGTGTATTCCCACTCTGCCATACTCCCTCTTGGTAATGTCTGCAAGGCCACAGTCTGCAGATACACAGACATCTGGAACACAGAATACAGCATGTCAAACTACATTCAGTCAGTGGTACTAACAGCAATAATGCATCCTGGCTAATAAGGTACATACACCTGCATATGTACCCATAACAAATGCAAACAGACAGCACCTTACACAGTATTACATAACTACACTGTACTATATTCACCCTGTGCATCAGACCCATATTAGCATGTCCCTGCATCGATGGTATGGATGACATGGATATGGCACAGGTATCATCATATGCACAGGGTGTGGTGTGGGTTTGCCAGAGGTCTAGCCTGGACCACATGGTTGACATCATGTGTGTGTGTTTGGAGGGGTATCCAGTAGATGGGCTGTGCAGAGGTGCTGTGTGTGTCTGGAAATGACCTACATGTGATAGAGATGTGTGTTTGTATGTATGTATGGACACAGTCACACAATGTGGCTGACCTACATACAGGTATTTTGGACAGCTGTGGACTGTACATGGCAGGGTGTCCAGTTCACCATCTCTGGCCACAGACATGGGAACTTTTCCTGCCACGGGTGTCACTGGCACCACCAGGCCCAAAGCCAGATACAGTACTGCTTCCTGGTGGTGACTGCTGTCTGCTGGATCCGTGTCCCTGATGGGACCAGCCAGGACCATGTGCCCATGACCTGCTCCAGTGTGATGTGGACAGCCACCCCTCTTTGGTAATGTTGGTGTCACTACCACTATGGGAGAGTGAAGGTGCATGGCCCCATAGACTCTCAGCTGTTGTTGGTGCTGACCTATGGCCACATGGCCGATGCCCATCTCCCACCACACGCTCTAGCACAGACATGCCATGGTCGAGGATTGCCCAGGTCTCACCCCACCATCTATTCATGACCTCAGTATTTTGACATGTGGCCTCAACAAGGTCATGTATGTTGTCATGTAAATCAGGAAGAGTTGCCTCCACCACCCTGAGTATATGGTGTTGCATTCACTACGTGCCTGTGCATCCATGACAGCCTGAAACATGTGTCTGGTGACACCTGCTGTGGCACTTGCGACAGTGGCTTGACAAGCATCAGTCCTGCAAGCACCCTTGTCCATCCGCCTGTGTGGGACTTCACCTGGACTCTGGCTATAGCCACATTCTACACTCACACCTGCCACAGTCATCACACTAGCCTGTTCCATGCCACCACCTGCCAACTGTCCATCATCTGTGGCCACTTCTGATGGGATATGTGTGGGCATTGTCACTGTGTGCAAGGATGGTGCGGACAACAGTGGGATGCCAACCAATGGCACAGATTCAGCCCCTGACAACTCCACCTGTACCTAAATATTCCTATCATCATTGTCAGAGTCTGCAGAGACACTGACATCATTTACCAGGTAGGAGGGACCTTAAATCCCATTGCCACCTGTGAGGGGAAGACAGCACATGTACATTAATACCTGCACTTTAAGGTTGGCTTCACACACACACACACACACACACACACACACACACACACACACACACACACACACACACACACACACACACACACACACACACACTTAGAGGTGAGGTGGCACAAATCTGTTGCACAGACCTCACATTACCAAAATGGTGACATGCATGACACACAGCTCTCAACATCATGCATTGCAGGCAGTTTTACTCCATGTAACCAACAATATAGAGGTCTGGGATATGTTAGTAGTGTTAGTAGGTGATGGTCCTTCCCCAGCACTGACTGCACTCATGTACACATTATTGCTGTTTACCTGTATAGCACAGTGGCAACTACTACAGACCATACCTCACAATTGTACAGATCCTTGCAGGATGTATTGATGTCTGGCTCATATGTTTGCTCTGTTTCTCATAAACCCTGTGTTTGTCTGATACATAACTGGGATGATCTGAGGAGTGATGTCACTAATTAATGACATACATTTGAGTTTCAATCCTCCAAACCAGCAGTAAATGTATGGTCACACAAATCCTGTTACACCACCAACCTTCTAAGCTTACAGTGGATATGATAAGTGTACACACCCCTTTTAACATGCCATGTTCTTGTAATATATAAAATTAGACCGCAATAATGCATTCAAAAATATTACCCACCTTTCATGTGGCATATGACCTGTGCAATCCAATCAATAAACAAACAAATGTGTTACGTGTAAAATATGTACAATATGGTGGTTGCATAAGTGTGCACACCCTTAAAATGATACTTTGTTGAAATGTAAATGACTTACAGCATTCACTCTTAATGGGAAGGTGTCTATCAGCATGGCACATCTTGACTTGGCATTATTTGCCCACTCTTCCTTGCAAAGGTTCTCCAACTCTGTCAGATTGCGAGGGCAGCTCATCTGCACAGCCCTTGTCAGGTCACACTGGGGGTTTTCTATCAGGTTTAGGTCTAGGATCTGGCTGGACCAATCCATAACTATGAGTGTGTTCAGATGAAGCCTTCCTTATGTACCTTTGGATTTATGCTTCTGGACTTTATCATGTTGAAGACTGACACCCCTCCCCATCCTCAGCATTCTTGCAGATACCTGATGAATTTGGGCCAGACAAGAGTGTTATTTGGAACTGTTCAGAATTTCCACTACCATGACGATAGGCCCAGTTCTGGCTTTGGAACAGCATCCCCAGAGCATGCCAATGCCACCAATGTGATTCACCATGGGGATGGTGGTCTTCATGTGAAGAGAGGTGTTGCTTGTGCACCCCACATACCTTTTGGTATTATGGCTGTGAGGTTTATCCATAGTCTCATTACACCATAACACATTTTTACACATGTCTTTCAGAGACTTGATGTGCTGTATTGCAAATTGTTTCCACCCCTGGATGTTTTTTAGTGTGGGGAAATGCTTCCATCTTCTGAACATACCCCATAGGCCAGACTTATACAGAATACAGGAGATTGTTCTCACATGTAGTGCACAACACCAGTACTTTCAAGGGATCCCTGCAACTCCCTCAGTGTTGCTCTATGTCTCCTGCCAGCCTCCCTGACCAGGTTTTGACATGTCTTTTCATCAGTTTTGGAGGGACGTCAGGTTCTTTTCAACAGCACCGTTGTCCCTTATTCAATCCACCTTTTCATGACTGTCTCCACTGTGTTCCATGGTTTATGCAATGCTGTGGTAATGTTGTTGTACCCTACTCCTGACTGTTACCTTTCAAATATGAGATCCCTTTGCTGCTTTGTAAGCTGTCTGCAAGCCATGGCTGTTGCTGTTGCAGGCAACTGAGCAAATGTCATGAATATCCTACTTGGACAGCAGACTGTTATTTGATGTTACTCAGAGTGCCTTTACTTAATGTCAGGTGTGTACCCAAGCAGACTGAATGCTGTCAGTAAATCACACGTTGCTGCAATAAAATAATATTTGAAGGGTGCCCTCACGTATGCATCCAGCTTATTGTAAGGTTTGTATACTCCATATTTGGTGCCCAACAGATTGGTTGTTTTTACATGTAAACTGTTCATGTTATGGGTCACATTAAAGGTTGGAAAAGGTGTGGACTGACATACTGTGGTCTCAATTTGTATATATCACAAACACCTGGCATCTTAATAGGGGTGTGTACACTGTTTATATCCACTGTATAAGAGTAATGTTTCACACATGTCCCTACCTTAGGCAGTTTGTCCACCCATTTTGTCTGTCTCTGTCCAGAAGTTTTGCACTGACAGGTTGTGAGGTAATACTACAGGAATGTTACATTCTCTTCAGATAGGCCCCTGTGGTGACCACTGTGATGCAATGCAGTTAACCCTACCACAAGTGAACATGCCCATAAAACAATATGTCTATGAGTGATAGTTGTGTGCATGGTAAATTGCATGTCCTTCACATGCCTGGGGTATTGGCAAACCACAACAGAACATTTCCATACTCACCAGCTTCAGGCTGCTGTCCCACATACAGACCAGAGGGACCTAGGTAGTTGTGGAAGAGAGGTATTGTTAGCAGACACACATGTGGCATTGGTACAAGATGGATGCAGCATGTCTGCACATTTATAGTACAACCCCCAATACTACACAATTTGCTGTCCTTCACCATAGATGTGCACTTCTGTGCATTAGAAAACCCCATCCACGACTGCATTCTGTCCTGACACATGCATGTAAATACTCTACAGATACAAGTATGTGTGCTACACTAGTCTAGTAATCTTCACTGGGGCATTGCCTGCATGCTCCTCGTCCATTGTCTGGGTGCACCCACCTCCATCATATGGGGGTCTGTACACTGATGTTGTACTAGGATGGGTGCCCCAAGGTTGGTGAGGAGCTACTCTGTGGGTGCCAGTGGGGGCTGCATGGCTGGGCCTCCACCTGTGGCTGTGCAGTCCCTGGCCATGGCAGCAGCCCTTTGCTGGGCATGGCGTATGAGGTTGGTTGCATGATGCCAGACCTGCTCGTATGTACGTGCGTGCAGGCCGACATCATTTACCTGTGGACAAGGTCATCCCACAGGACGATCCTCTCCTGCAGATGTTGCTGGCTCCAGCCAAACATTATGGCATGGTTCTGTAGTATGGCTTCTATGATTATATTTGTCTCAGTCACTAAAAAAGTTGACCTTCGGTGATGCGACATTGCACCTGGTAGACATAAACAAGGAAACACATCACAGGACCTCATACATTTGCCAACAGTATGTACAGAACCTGAACATCTACATAGAATACCAGTAGCCACCCCTCACACACACAGCATACCCCTGTAATCTATCAGCACAGTATCAGCTTGCATTGCACTCCTGGTCCTGATGTGTCATATTCCCCCCAATGAGGGCCAGTTAATTACATAATCTTCTATTCCTCATTCATGTCTGTGTAGAGGGATGACATTGGCCATCTTCCATGCGAATGTGGTATGGGTGGTGCTGAGGCTTGGTGTGACTACCGTGTGTAATGGAGCTGGGAGCACATGCCTGAGTCCATGTAGGATACAGACAGGGACGTTATCAGGTCCTGTGGATACTTATGTTTGTTGCCTTTCAGTAGGCAATATGTACCTGCTCACTGGTGATGAGGGGAGGGGTGCATGCGCTCTGCATATCCACCTAAAGTGATGCTGAGTCAGGGGGGTGATGTTTGCATTAAACCTATCTGCAGCCAGTTGGCTATAGCTATGTTGTGTGTATGTGGTCTGATTGACCACCATTACAGGGTGGGTTGGTTTGTTGCCTCTGAAATTGCAGACATATGTGAAGATGGCCTTGTGATGGGCCTTGGTGGATGTGTCCAATTTGTACTCATAGTTAGCCTTACAGTAATCCACCTGTGACCTTATATGCTTGTTCAGACAAAGGTGACTTGATGCCAAGTTGATGCCTGCTCCTACTTTGCCCTGTACAGCCAATACATAGGGACCAAGTCTGTGGTTTGTGTATTGCTGCTGTCCAGCAAAGGAGATTACTCTACTTTAGTGGCGGCAGATTTTACAAGTAATGTATTGCTGAGTCCATATGTAGGTATTCATATAACTGTTTGGAGTAGGCATGGACACAAAGTCATAACACAGTTGGGCACCTCTCCAATTTCAAACTGATAATCATGCTTATTGTAGTACCCATGACTGTATCAGGGCAATGCAGCAACCAGTAGCTGAAGAAATGTCACTCTGTTAGATGCACAGTAATTAATATTACACACGTGTACAGCATGTACAGCTTATTTAACTGACATTTTCCATCCCATGTCTACTGTTACGAGGTGGCCAGATGCACCTACTCATACCGACATGTGCCCAGGTAATACCTGATATACATTTCAGTTCTATGTCAGTATGGTACACTGTATTCACACTCTTGCTGCCCAGTCATCCTTCTCAACCCATTAGAGCAGGATATCAGTAGGATGCCACACATACATGGGGGGGGGGGGCAATGGGACAACATTAGTGACACTGTCTTAATATTGCTGTAACACACTTGAGTCATTCGATAGCACAGTAGCCTTTGCATTGACAGACATTCCCTGGAGGATCTCCAACACTCATATGGCAGGAAGAGAGGAGAAAGGCTAGGAGTGTGGTAGTGAGGGTAAGAGCATTTAATGTTGGCAGTATGACTGGTATAGGGACAGAGCTAGCTGATATGATGGCCAGAGGAAGGTTGATATATTGTGTGTGCAAGAAACCAGATGGAAGGGGAGTACAGCTAGGTGTATTGGAGGCAGATTGCAATTGTGCTATCATGGTGTGGATGGGAGGAGAAAGCGGGTAGGGGTTATCCTGAAGGAACAGTAAGCCAAGAGTGTTTTTGAAAGATGAAATGAGTGTCTGCTAGACTGATGTTTATGAAGCTGGATATTGATGGTGTAATGATGAATGTTGTTGGTCCATATGCTACACAAGCTGGTTGTGCGATGGATGAGAAAGAGAAATGTGAAGGCAGTTGGATGATGTGGTGATGACTGTACCCAAGGGTGAGAGAGTGGTGATTGTAACAGATTTCAATGAGCATGTTGGTGAAGAGAACAGAAGGGATGAGGAAGTGATTGGGTATGTATGGTGTTAAGCAAAGGAATGCAGACGGTGAGATGGTAGGAGATTTTGCAAAAAGGATGGACATGGCTCTGGTGAATACATACTATAACAAGATGGAGGATCATTGGGTGACATACAAGAGTTGAGGAAGATGCACACAGGTGGAATATATCCAATGCATGAGGGCCAGTTTGAAGGAGGCTGGAGACTGTAACATGGTAATAGGGGAAAGTGTAGTTAGGCAGCATAGAATGTTGGTCTGTAAGATGACATTAGTGATCAAGAAGAGGAGAAGTGTGAGGGCAGCACCAAGGATAAAATGGTGGGAACTGGAAAAGGGTGATTGTGAGTTGGAGTTCAGGGAAGAGTTAAGACAGGCACTGGGCAGCAGTGAAGATTTACCAAATATCTGGGTAAGTACAGCAGATCTAGTAAGGGAGATGGCTAGAAAGCTGCTTGGTGTGACACGTGGATGGAGGAAGGAGTACAAGAAGACCTGGTGGTGGACTGAGAAAGTACAGGACAGTATACAGAGAAAGAGGTTGGGGAAGAAGGAGTGGGATTGTCAGAGAGATGAGGAAAGTAGACAGAAGTATGAGGAGATGATGTGCAAGGCAATGAGAGAGGTGGCAAAGGCTAAGGATGAGGCATACGAAGAGTTGTATGACAGGTTGGATACTAAGGAGGGATGAAAGGACTTGTACCAATTGGCTAGACAGGGGGACCGAGCTAGGAAAGATGTGCAGCAGGTAAGGGTGATAAAGGATAATGAGGGAAACATACTCTCAAGTGAGGAGAGTGGGTTGAGCAGATGGACAGAGTACTTTGAGAGGCTGGTGAATGAAGAAAATGAGAGAGAGAAGGTTGAATGATGTGGGTATGGTGAATCAGGAAGTGCAAAGGCTTACCAAGAAGGAAGTAAGGATAGCTATGAAAAGGATGAATGCTGGCAAGCCTGTTGGTCCACATGACATACACGTGGGAGCATGGAGTTGTTTAGGGGAAATGGCAGTGGTGTTTTTAACCAGATTGTTTACTGATATCTTGGAAAGTGAGAGGTTACAAGAGGAATGGGGAGAAAGTGTTTGGGTACTGTATTAAGAATAAGATTGATGTGTAGAGCTGTAGTAACTACAGAGGGATAACATTGATCAGTCACAGCATGAAGTTATGGGAAAGAGTTGTGGAAGATACGTTAGGCAGGGAGGTGATGAGTAGTGGTCAGCAGTATGGCTTTATGCCAGGAAAGAGCACTAAAGATGCAATGTTTGCTCTGAGAGTGTTGATGTTGAAGTACAGAGTAGGTCAGGAGTTGCTTTGTGTCTTTCTGGACTTAGAGAAAGCATATGACAGGGTGCCTCGAGAGGAGTTGTGGTATTGTATGAGGAAGTCATGAGTGGCAGAGATATATGTAAGAGTGGTACAGGATATGTAGAATGGTGATGTGACAGCAGTGAGGTCTGTGTTGGGAGTGACAGATGCATTTAAGATGGAGGTGCGATGACGTCAAGGATCAGCTGTGAGCCCTTTCTGATTTGCAATGATGATGGACAGGTTGACAGACAAGATCATACAGGAGTCCCCATTGACTATGATGTTTGCAGATGACATTGTGATCTCTATTGAGAGTAGGGAACAGATTTAGAAGACCATGGAGAGGTGGAGATATACTCTAGAGAGGAGAGAAATGAAGGTCATCAGGACTAAGACAGAATATCTGTGTGTGAATTAGAGGGAGGATAGCAGAATATTGAGGATGCAGGGAGTAGAGTTGGCAAAGGTGGATGAGTATAAATGATTGGGATTAACATTTCACAGTAATGACGACTGTGGAGGACAGGGGAAGAAGTGGGTATAGGCAGGATAGAGAGGGTGGAGAAGAGTGTCAGGACTGATTTGCGACAGACAAGTATGAGTAAAAGTGAAAGGGAAGGTCTACAAGAGGGTAGTGAGACAAGCTGGTTCCCTATTACACCATCGAAGTTGCAGGTTGTCAAATGTGTCTTTGCCGAACAGTAAAGCGCGAAAAGGCAAAATAGCGAAGTGGCGTTTCAGCGAATTCTTTCCCTGGGAAAGAATTTGTTTGGCCACTTTCGCTACTTTGCCTTTTCGGCACTGTAGTGTGATCTTGGAGTTGGTATATCCCACGTCGGGGGGTGTGGGGAGTGAAGCCCTCCACGTTAAGTAATGTTTTACTTTTTTTGTTGTTTTGTTTTTTTGTTTTTTGTTTCAGAACAGAGATTGTTTTCCATTGGAAAATAATCGCTGTTCTGAAGATTCTATGCTGTAAGCTTTTGCTTACATGGGGTCAATTATCTATCATTCACTCTTCTGAGAGTTTGATATGATAATATAGATGCAGACAAGCTATGTTATATGGGTTGGAGACAATGACATTGACAAAAAGGCAGGAGTCAGAGCTGGACATGGCAGAGTTACAGATGTTAGGATTTGCACTGGGTGTGATGAGGGTGGACAGGATTAGCAATGTGTATATGGGAGAGTCAGCCCAGGTTGGACAGTTTTGAGACAAAGCCAGAGAGGCAAGATTACATTGGTTTGGACATGTGCTGAGGAGGGATGCTGAGTATATTGGGTAAAGGATGGTAAGGATGAAGCTGCCAGGTAAGAGGAAAAGAGGAAGGCCTCAGATAAGGTTTCTGGATGTGGTGAGAGAGGACATGCTGGTGGTTGGTGTGACAGATCAAGATGCAGTGGACAGGCAGACATAGCAACAGATGATCCACTGTGGCAACCCCTAACAGGAACATTTAGAAGAAAAAGAAGGAGATGTTGTAATGTCAGTCTTCACAGATTTACCAATGATTTGCCAGACATAACACAACTCTATGAGTAAATGACTACAAATATGAGGCACACATATGGTCAGTGTGCAGAACACTGGACAGTTTAATGCTATGAGCTCAGTATATCACATGCAGTTCAACACACACATCTGCAACAGTACTTTACTATGCAAATACCATGTATAGGTCTCTCACATTTCCGAGACAAATAAGTATATCATAGTTGCATTCTCAAGTAAGATATGGATATGTACAATATCGTTGTAGCTGTCCTAGCATTGTCACAGTCAGTATTCTTCAACGCATACTCCATTAGTAGTCATATGTGAGCCATCCTTTCCTGTGGTGACTCAGGGGCCTGACCTATAATCTATGTCACTGCAGACAGACCCAGATGCTATGGCCATAGGTTCTGATCAGCAATATATGAGTACAGCAAGTCTTGTTGAAACATATATGTTAAACTTCCTATTTCCCATTCTTGCACACCCCCTACTGCAGTCCATTACATGCTTACTTGTTTGACATAACTTTTTTTCAAGTGTAGGTGGTTATATCCTGCTTGTTTTTTTTCTACTGTTTCTCTTTCTCTCAAGGATGTAGGGTGTGCATCTATTTCACATAGACAGCAGCTTGCCTTTTGTAGTTAATGCTCTTGAGCAGCTGATGGCCTGTGCACCAATTGGTGTCCCGCATTTGCTAAATGCATGCAGAACAGATGTGTTGTTATTGATATAGCCAATGGCATGGCAACACACTCCTATAATTGAGTACTTCATGTGGGCATTGGCCCCTTTCCTTGCCAGTGAGGAGAAATTCAGGGAGGTGTGAGAACAACAGCATCACAGAGGGTATTTGGGAATACCTCTTACAACCTAATCTGTGGAGACAGGCCAACATAATGGGGGAGAATGTTCCAAACACAGGGACAGAATGTAAGTATTGCTGTTATACATTTGGATTAATGCTAGTCTAGCAGGGTTTGTGTGGACATGGAGTTTCTGTGTAATTTTAACTCTGGCAGTGTTATGTGTTTGACATAACTCTCAACTGTAGGGCTATCCACAGAATGGCCAGAGGTTGGTGTGTTCCTCTGATATTGTTTGTCTTTGGAAAATCAGTAGCATACTCTGGAGATTGCAGTCAGTAACTGCTAACACCCATTTGTGTTTATGACCTCATATCCCTCAGAAATATATATGTTACAGCTATCCCTGTTACACCAGCAACTTTCTCAGTTTACAACAGAAATATTTCAAATATGCTTCTGTTTTTGGGCCTCTGTCACCCAATTATGTCAGGCTTTGTCCAGATGTCATGCAGTAAGGGGTTGATAGGTATGGTATATGATTATTTTGTGTCCATATTCCTGATATCATCCCAGTGATGTATCAGTCTGCCAGACATGTTATGTGGAAGAGGCCTTATAGATGAGGGGAAAGCCTGGACATTCTGTGAGACTCTGTACAGTTCAGAGGCCTTGCTATTTCTGGCAATTGTTGACAGACTATCAGGATTGTGTAGCAGTGCAGTGTGTCAATGTTATCTGGCCTGTGCAGGGGGTGGATGTATGTATTATGGCTCCTTTTCTATGTGCCTGTGCATACTGCTTCTGTTTCTGGTGGTCTATCAGCTGTATATGTTTGAGGGGCAGAAAGACACATGTTCCATACCATGATCAGGCTTCAGATTACACTATGAATTGTGCCAGTATATGTAGGGGTAGTGTGTGAGTCGAAAACATATTGAGATATTTTTGTCCACACAGTCCTTATACTGTACTGTTCCTTTGGCTTACCAGTATGTCACTGTGACTGTGGTGGAATTGGTTGTGGGTATGTACTTTCACACTAGTGTCTGTTTTTCAGTGCTGTTACATCCCTGTAGTGCCTTATATATTTGCCAATACATGTGTAATTCCCCTAGCGGATTTGGGTTAGTGTTGTGCAGGCTGACTGTAGTTTGGACAGTGCTTGGTGACATGCTTAGCAGCTAAGTGTAGTTTCCCTAATGTGATGTTATGTCCAGATATGTGTAGGATGTACTGTTGCCTGCCCCCATAAGTGTTGTGTATTTCTGACACATCAGTGGGTGATGTTAGGATTTCAGTCACTAACTAATGAGAAGTAATTGAGTGTTGGACTTGTGCTATTTCAGTCAATATATGTTAGGACTGACATGAAGTTGTTACTGCAGCAACTATGTCAGCTTATCTACTCCAGTATTTCAGATATGTCCATATTTTTATGTCTTTCTCCCCCCACTTTGTCAGGCTTGGTCCAGATTTGTTGCACTAAGGGGTTCTGTGCCTTCCTCTTGACTGTCTGTATTATTGCAGTATGTCCAGGTTTATTGCTCATATTTCTGGTCTGTTCCACAGATTCATTATTTTTATATCCCTAGTAAATCAATGTGATGATCTGAGGATTTCTGACAGTGAATGATGACATACATTTCAGTTTCCAAACTCACATCCTTCAGAACATGTATGCTGAAACAAACCCTGTCACTCTGGCAACATTCTACAATTATGAGAGCAATATTTAAAATATGTCCCTAGTTTGGGCCCATTGTCCCCCCATTTGGACAGCTTGGCTAGATTTCTTGTACTAAGAGGTTGAGAGGTATGGTTGTGAGGTATGAGTCCACTATGTGTATATATATATATATATATATATATATATATATATATATATATATATATATATATATATATATATATATACATATATATATATATATATATATATATATATATATATATATGTATATCTGTATTTATATTATGTATATATTTTTCCATATATATGCATCTCCATACATATTTGCATGTGTATATGTATATATATAAAACCTGACTGATTCTAGAGAATCTTTTCCCTACTGTTGAATGACTCTACTGCATATGTTTGAAAAAGCATCAACAATCCTCACAAGTCAAACGGTGTAGTGGTACATTTCTCTGACTAAGGTGTTCAGGGCCCTTGTTTCAAGACTTGGCAGAGCTGATTATTTTTTTCCTAGGCAGAACAGTGACTGATGGAAACAGAGAGATTAAAACAGTTTTAAGCAGTTGTAAACTGGTTTGCAAGGGTTTGCACGATGCTAAGCGATGCCAACACATGGTTAAATATACAGATGCTTAATCTGTGTTGGCTTCACTTAGCAACATGTACCAGTGTGCAAATCCACTTAGCTGAGCTACCTACTGCTAAGCATTCACGTTTGAGCAATGCTTAAACCTGCTAAGCATAGGGGAGCATTGCTAACCATTACTCACAGTTCATTCTTATAAAATATTTGTATATATATTTCTATATATATATAGTATATATTATTATTATGTTATAATATTATCATAATTATATTATATTATATTTTTATATATTTTTTTATATATTTATTATAAAATATAAAAGGTGCTTTCATTACAGTAACATGGGGTGTAACTATACTGTATGGGATACGTGTATACATGGGTGGTATCACGTGTAATATGCACTCACACTTCCATTTCACACCAGCTACACTACTCTGGGTGACAAAAAATAACTGACCACATATTTTAATATAAAAATAGTACTTTTAACACTGCTTTGCCATGTAAAATTGGATTGTCTGTTGTAGTACTCAAACCATGTATACCTGCATGCAAAGCTGGGACTCTGACAACTACACTACATTGGTTTGGGTATATGACCTGTATATTTTTATTTATCTCCTATTGCATATTACTATTATATTATATTATATTATTATATTAAATGGAGAGTATCCCAGATTGGAAGGTATGGAGACAAAGGCAGAGAGGCAAGATTACATTGGTTTGAACATGTGCTGAGGAGGGATGCAGAGTATATTGAGAAAAAGATGCTAAGGATGAAGCTGTTAGGTAACAGGAAAAGAGGGAGGCCTAAGATAAGGTTTTTGGATGTGGTGAGAGAGGACATGCAGGTGGTTGGTGTGACAGAGCAAGATGCAGAGGACAGGAGAAAATGGAAACAGTTGATCTGCTGTGGCAACCCCTAATGGGAGCAGCCGAAATAATAATAATAAGAAGAAGAAGATTAAATGGAGAGTATTGAGGTTTTTCTGGCCATGTCATTGAGGACTGCTGTCATGACATAATGGCATACATTCCAGTTTCAAACTTGTATCCTTCAGAACATTCATGCTAATGCATAACCTGTTTTCTATCAACTTTTTGTCTGTCCCCTGCACAGATGGGATGACACCGGTGCTCAGGCTATGGTTGACTACACTGCAGAATGGTTCTGAGACCCCATGCCTGTGTTCATGTAGGAGGCAGCCTGGAATGGTAACAAGCCTATGGAGACCTCTGTGTGTTGCCTTTGATAGAGCATTACAGACATGCTTCCTGATCATGAGGGGAGGGTGGCAGGTGCTGTACATGTACATGTGTACCTATGGGGGAATGGGGGGTGGGTTTACACTTTACCTGTCTGCAGCCAGTTGCCTATATCTATGGCATATGTGTATGTGGCTTTATTGACTACCACTACAGAGCAGATATGTGTGTTGCCACTGAATTTGCAGACACACATCTGGAAGGCCTAGTGATTGGCCTTGGTGGATGTATCCAGTTTGCACTCAAAGACAGCCTTAGTGTACATCACTTGTGACCTTGTTTGTGCAGAACAAGGTAACATGGCTGCCAGTGAAACACCTGTTCCTTCTTGGTCCATCCTGCAATTATTTTCACCTATGATGGTAGTTGATTATTGCTGCTGTCCACCACAGGCATTCAGCCTACCTTGAGGTGGTTGACGTTGTCCTGTCAGGTATTGCTGAGGCCATACAGCTATGTAGGTGCCCACATAGTATTGTGGTGTGGGTCTGGACACTGCTGCTAGTTCCAACATATGGGATGTCCTTTATGTGAGCCTTACCCCAACTCCTTGCCTGTGCAGGGGACATTACAGAGGCATGGAGGGCTACAACTTTACAGACAGTAGGTGGGAATACCTCACAAGACAGGGCATGTGGAGACAGCCCAACAACTTGGGGGACAAAGCTCCGGAATTTGGTACAGATTGTATGTCATTACTGCTGTTATACACATGGAGGGTTGCTAGATTGACAAGGTTTGTCTGGACATGCATTTACTGAGTGACTTGACATCTGACAGTGATATGCCTCTGACATACCTCTCAACTGGCATGTTGTTCACAGATTGGCCAGAGGTTTGTCTGTTATGTTTGGTCAGTTCCTCGGACAGTGTCTGTTTTTGTGGCATCTGTAGGATAATGTTAGGATTGTAGTCACTAACTGTTGACATCCATTGGTGTTTCAGACATCATATCCTTCGGGATGTTATGTTACAACAATGCATGTAACACCAGCTACTGTTTCAGTTTGTAACACCATTATGTGTGATATGTCCCTCTTCCCATCCCCCTGTCCCCCAAGTATGTCATACATTGTCCAGATGTCCTGCACTATGAGATGCAGAGGTATGGTATATTATTTATTACCGACTGCACTCCAGTTATCATCCCAGTGACCTAGCAAACTCCTGGCCATGGTATGTGGCAGTGGCCAGGATTATGGTTCCACACCCTGGAAGTTCTGTGGAAATCTGTACATATGAAGTTATGTATGTATGGCCATTGTGAACAGACTGCCCAGATTGTGTAGTAATAGTGTTGTGTGTAGATGTTTGTTGGGCTGGGTAGAGAGAGTAGCAGATGTGATTGCCATACATCCTTTTCCTGTCTGACTGTGCATGTTGCTATGGCTGCTGGTGGTATATCAGGTCCGTATGCTTGAAGGGACAGACTGTGAAATGTCATGTAACACCTCAGGAATCCCAGTACGCTATGATTTTGGCCAGTATATATTAGTTACTGTGTGACTGGCACTCAGGATATGTTTGTTCAGGCAGTCGTTGTACTCTGGAGTTCACTTTGCGTACTGGTATGTTGCTGTGACTGTGGAGCAAATGCTTTTGGGTGGACATGTTTGCACAACTATCTGCTTTTCACTACAGTTTCATCCCTGTAGTGCATGCATACTATATTTGAATATACATGCCCAGAGCTGATGTGGCGGAGTGTCATGTTGATCTTACTTTACTTCATAAGGTGCTAGCTGACTTGTTTGGGAGCTGTTAGGGGAATGTTTGTACACAGTGTATTACTAAAGCCTTCTTAAAGCTAATATGTACATTTCTATACCTGGCAGACATGTGGAGGGAATATCTGTTAACACTACCTGATTGTTTCTACACATACTCACATATTCAAGGTTACATATATTACACTGACAGGATTGTCCTGCACTCATGCTGTGTGTGTGTGTGTGTGTGTGTGTGTGCTACTGCCATACTCTACCTAGACTTCTGTCACCCTGGGTATTGGCAGCAGTGACCACTAGCCATGACAGCATGACACTTGAGGGATATTTATCGGGAGGAACCACTTGGTGTATGTACTTATCTTGCTGTCATTTTCAACCTTGAGGTTGGACAGTGGAAGTGTTGTACACAGTGTATTAGTACAGCCTTCTTACAGCTAACAGAGAAATTTCCTTGCCTGGCTGACCTGTCGAGGAAATTTCTTTTAACACTACCTGACTGTTTTTACACATATTCACATATTCTTGGGTGCAATTATGCATACAGCTTACTACCACTCCCAGGATCCGAACCGTGCCTGTTTGTTCAAAATGGTACAACAAGGTTCTGCTTCAATACAATGAGCTATTGAGGAACTGCCATTTTTGCCTTGACTGTTTTCTGCTTAATACTCTCTTGGTTGGACAATCTGATCTAATTCTGACATTCATGCATGGCAGATATTTCTTTTACTATGTATTAATCCTTTGACATACTACAATCTGGAAAGCAATGTTTAACACTAAGCACTGCTGTAGGGGATATAGTATACTAGTTTACACATTACTATTCAGGGATCAGATCTTGGTGCGTGGAACATTTCATATAGCTGATTTTCTATTTTACAGCTCCTCATTCTTTGTCAGATAAGCCAAATTTAATTCATGCTGTCAGAGCCATAGTTGCTGTGCAGAACCTGTACACATTTAGATTCATACCACCACATACCAAAGTAAACACAACAGTCTGGGGTTTTTAGTTTCATTGAAGGTTACTGGCACTTTTATTGATAGATATCCTGTACATCATTATTACTCTGATAACTTTTCATTTATTCATTACATACAGTACAGATTTTAACCTACTGGCAGTTGACATTCTACTCCTTTCTTTTTATTTGCCCTGAATACTGCAAGCTAGATTTGTACTCACCAGCCTCCCGGTGCAGCCTTGGCAACCTGCTGGCATGGGTCTATGTTTTACAGCCCTCTCATCTGCAGCTGTACAGGAGATAAAGAAACATTTGTGCATACCTATCAATCGCATACACAGGCTGAAGTTTAGTGAACACTAATTGATACTGATACTTACATACTTCTGGGACATTCTGTGCCTGTGCATCTTGAGTCAACTGGTCCAAGAGCTCCCTCTTCCTATGCTTGAGGTCAGCAAAATGGTGCTGGACCTGTTCACCAGTTTGAGGGATACCAGTAGCACTGGTGGGAACCCATGCAAGATTGTCCCACGCCACCACTTTGTATTGGGAGCCCTGGTACTGGCCCTGCATCAGTCTCATCTCATGATCTTTCACTAGGAGTCCAACCATGACCCTGGACTCCTGAATGCCCCAGTGTTGTGCCTGAAAGTGCAAACCATCTCATACGCCAGCCACAGTGCCTGCAAGAATGAGCTACAACTGGTTGTAGCTATATTCCCTTCTGCAAGGTTTAAATAGAGCCAAATTCCCACCCTTTGCCATTATTGGACAATTTTAAATATGTTGAGCTAAGCTAAGCGATGTGCAAACATGCTTTGCTAAGGTTGGCAGTGCTTAAAGTGATAGATGTTGAGCACTGCTTACCAATGTGCAAATCTTCTTAGTTTGGCTATTTATTGCTTAGTATTTACATTTAAGCAATGCTTACACCAGGTTAGCATAGCTGAGCTCTACTTAGCATTGCTCACATTTCATTTTATAACTTATCAGGATTGGGGGATTGATTCATCATTACTGATATATTATAATTTTATGTTTACCTTCCATGACATCCCCCTATGTTCTTTCATTAAATTATATTCTTGTGTGCCTATACGGTATGGGGCACTTGGGTTTATATGGGGGGTTTCACATCTTTTCTAGACTGACATCTCACTTTTGGATCTGCTAAACTACCCTTGACAAAAAACAGTGCTGCATAATTTAAGTTTACAAAAATAATTTAACACTACTTTACCAATAAGTTGCTTCTCTTGGTACTTGAACTGTGAACACCTGCATGTAAATGCAGGACTCTAACTACTACACTATCTCAACTTAGAAATGTCATCTTTATATTTATCTCCTAGGGAATGTTTAAGCTATGCTAAGCAGAGGGCCATAACACCAATACCCGTTTAGCTAGGCTTAAACGTTCCTTAAGATAAAAAAAAAGTTTATATTATTATTATATTATTATGTTATATAAGTGATTCTTGTGGTGTTCTGACAACTTATTGAGGATTGCAATTGTGAAACAATGGCATTCATTTGGCTTTCAGGTTTCTATCATTCAGGGAATTCTGCTAATACATATCCTGTTTTCTATCAACTTTCTAAGTGCGTGAGGGTAATATTTCAGACGTGTCCCTAATTTCTTATTTATTCCCTCCATTATTTGTGCCTTTGTCAACATGCACTGCTGTAAGGGAATAGTGGCATACATTTTCTTTCAGACTTCTACCCTTCAGTAATTAATGCTAATGCATGACCTGTTTTCTATCAACTTTTTATGTTTAGTGGGCAATATGTGTGCTTTATCCTTCTGTGGGATTTATCCCGTTATTTGTGTATTTTCACAGATTTCCTACTTTAGCAGGTTGTGGAGGTGTCATACAGCACTTTGGCAATGCAGGGGGTATGTCACAGAACCAGTCACACAACCCCTGCATTGCTTTCTTCATGACAATGTTTATTTCAGTGTCCGCGGACACTGAACTGATCGTTATTTCATTTCTGTGTCCATGGCCACTGAAATACTGGCATAATATTAGAGTAAATCTCTAATATTATGCCAATTCAGCTTAGAAAGTGCTGTACAGCACTTTCTGAGTGCAGGGGGCATGTTCAGTATCCGTGCACTAGTTGGACACATCCCCTGCACTTGTTCACAGTTCATGTCCATAAAGGGAGTACAGTAGCATGCCTTCATGAATATGCAAGGTGCACTGCTGTGCTAAATGGACACAAACCATTCTGTGCAAGAATAGTTTTATTCTTGCATGGAATTTCTTGAATCCGGGGGAGAAACTATTACATTTGTAATGTTTAGTAAACAACTTACAATGTCTCAGCAATCACTTAAATTACACACATACCCCCGGATTCGCAAATGCTTGCATGGAGTGCAAGATTGGTGCAGGAGCCCACGCAGGCAATATGTCTGCCGTTCGATCCAGGAACAGCCTGCAGGGGCGTGTATGACCGCTTCTGCACTAATCTTGCATGAACTAAGCCCTAGTATGCAAATCATCCCATTTGCAGGTGAAACTCATGCAAATGAGGTGATTTTGCTATCCAAGAAGCCTGTAACAGTCCGTGCAAGACTAGTGCAATCTGCAGAAATGTACTCGGTTAGTAACCAAGTATATTTCTACAAAATCTAAAACAGAGCTATGACAGCCCCAAATAAAGACTGCATATCATTGAGGAAGCATGCCAATGGCCAAGTATAAGGCAACTGGCATTGCAAACAATACACAAAATAAAAAAAAAAAAATCAACTTTTATTTTTTTTCGCCGATCTTGGCTGTTTAAGTATAGGGCAGTGGCACACAAATGGGATCTGGGGAAAATAAGAAAATAAACCTAAAATAAGCATTCTAATTAAAATCAGTATTCTGCCATGCAAGTCAACGGCAGGCAGAAGACAACCTGGCCAGTGAGTAGTGGTTGCTAAGGGGGAGGCTCAGTGTGAGATATGTAACTATGCATTAGCAGGCAATCCTATGCAAATGAGGGAACGAATAGTGAATCCCAGTTTTCCCCGCCATGTGAGGCAGGTCCCAACAGTGTAAGAGTATGAATAGCTGGGTGCAAGCCTAGGAGGTAGGTGACATCATGGGGGGGGGGTGTCAGGCATACTGTAAGTGGATTGGAGGCCTGTAGCTCGGGTTTGCTCCTAGCTTAGCACAGCTAAGCTAGGGGGTGTGTCTAAACCTGCCTAGCACTCTTTACAAAGTTTAAGCAGGTGTGCACGCCGGGCACCCGGTTTTACAGGAAGAAAAAATAATTTAAACTAGGAAATAGCAGCAATGTGCACATTTGACCACTCTGTTTGCGCGGTGCACACATGGGCTTAAACAGGGAGGCAATGGGGAGGGAAAACAGCAGAAGGACGGTATTCAAGGAGAACTAGTGTAGCTGGCATGTGGAATGTATCAGAATCAGCCAATTACACAGGCAGCAGACCAGCCCAGCCTAGAACACTACTATAAACTAAGCAAACACCTTCTCCTCTGTTTTTTCCCACACTCTACACCACCGGTGTATACAAGTGGGAACATTTTAACAAACAAACCTACAAAATGAGAATGGCTGCAGCAGGCAACATAGAAAAAAACATGTGCAAGAGGCTGAGGGTGATGAGGATGTGAATGCTGCCAAACAACCCACAGTGAGGAGATGGAGTAGAGTGTACAGACCCAGGGTAACCTACCAGGGCTACATGAGCTGGAGATAGTGGAGTGATATAGGGTGGACAGAGATCTCCTACAGCGAATTGTTGAGCTGTGCCATCTGCACCTGACACACCAAACTGACCGAGGGGAACCCATCCCAGTAGATACCAAGGTATGTGTAGGCCTAGGTATACTAGCCACAGGTACCTCCCAAAGCACAACTGGGGATATCATGGGGATCTCACAAACTTCACCATCCAGAGTATTCCACCAGTTCCTGGATGCCATGTCAGCACATGCCAGTGAGCACATATATTTCCTCAACACCTGTGAGGTGTTGACCAGCAATATGCATCTCTTCCACCAAAAATCAGAATATCCTGGGGTAGTGGGTGCTATAGACTGCATGCACATATGCATCAAAGCACCACCCGGTGAGCAGGGTAAGGCCTACATCAACCGCAGGGGCATCCCCTCCATCAACTGCCAGGTTGTATGTAATGCCCAGGGCATTATAATGAATGTGTGTGCTGGCTGCCCTGGAAGCTATGACGATTCTCACATATGGCATCTGATGCAGCTGTACCAGAAGTTTGCCAATGGGGACATACTCTATGGTCACCTAGTGGGGGATGCTGGGTACACACTGGAGCCATGGCTGATGACACCCATCAGAAATGCACACACACCTGAACAACAATGCCATAATGAGGCGCACACACAGGCCAGACATATACTAGAGCATGTGTTTGGGATGCTCGGGTCAGGGTTCCGGTGTCTGGACATGTCCAGTGGAGCCTTGCAGTATTCACCAGCTACATGTACCCAAATAGTTATGGTATGTGCTATGCTACACAATATGATCCTGTGGAAACAGCTGTAGCAGGAACAGCATGGGGCAGGGCCACACAGCCCCCCACCAATGCCAAGGCCTACAGAGGCACAGAGTGATCCAGAGGAGGAACAACCTGAGCCTGACCCAGTAGGCAGAAGGAGGAGTGCCCAGTATGCCCTGGCCTTGGCAAAGAGGCAATGCATAGCACATGCACTGACACATTAGGGACCCAGGGAATGATACCTCTCTCTGACTTGCACATACAGTAAAAGGGATGCCAAATATGACACTACCTGTGCTCAGCCATGTATAGGGAGTGTACTATGTGCAACCAACATAAGCAGCCCTCCAGCACCATCCGCAAGTCTGGCACACCCTCAAGGTAAGTCAATCAACCTACCAATTGCCAAATGGATTAGAATGTATTGTTACCTGTAGCTATGGTATGGATGTGAGCATGCAATGGAATTGGGTGGCTGAATGTTATGGCAGCAGACAGTAGATACCCATAGTGGCACCATGACATCTGTAACACATACTGGAGTCACCATAGTAGCCAGTACTACACAGGGTGACAAAACCCATTGCAGGAAATGTGCTGAGTGACATGTGTGTCCATATGACCCACACATGCCAGTCAGTATGGTTCACATACCCAACAACAGTCTCAGCCAGCAGGACAGGTGTAGACAAACCCAAACAGAGCCTGTGCCATGGCCCCAGAATGATGGCTATGGTTAACCTCCCTCCCAGGCCTACACAGACAGACCACAGCAGGGCAGGCAGTGGAATGTAAGTTCTGAAGGGTAGCCAGACAATAATATGTAGGGCAACCAAAGCCATGATCTGTAGTACACTGGTATGCCTCTAGTCAGCATGACAGTTAGCAAAACTGAATGAAATGGAGTACCTGACATACCCGTACAGTCATAGCAAATGTGTACAAGTTTCACATGAGCCTCCCCATCCTACATAGTAATGTAATAACAGTCAGGTGTGCCCCCCAACCCTGTGTAGAAATATAGAAATAGTCAGGTGTGCCTCCCTCTCCTGTGTAGAAATGTAGAAACAATCAGGTGTGCTCCCCATCCTACATAGTAATTTAATAACAGTCAGTTGTGCTCCCCAACCCTGTGTAGAAGTGTAGAAACAGTCAAGTGTGCCCCCCCCCATCTTACATAGTAATGTAATAACAGTCAGGTGTGCCCCCCACTCCTGTGTAGAAATGTAGACACAGTCAGGTGTGCCCCCCATCCTACATAGTAATGTAATAACAGTCAGATGTGCCCTCCAACCCTGTGTAGAAATGTAGAAACAGTCAGGTGTGCCTCCCCTGCTGTGCAGAAATGCAGTAACAGTCAAAGCCAAATAATCGATGGATACCCTGCAAAGACAGTATGCTACCTGTCGGTGTACAACACAAAGGTCAGCACTGCAGCACAAACTACCTGGACACGATCCACACATCCAATACAGACAGCCATACTGGGCATGCTCACACACTTAGAGAAATTAAAGCAATATCAGTCAACAACATACTGAAAGGTCATACTGGGCATGCTCACACACTTAAACACACGAAGGCCATGACTGCAAACACCAGTGGACCAGACATATCTGGCAGTTGCAGTTGTTAATGCAGACACTTGTTAGTATTCACCACTCAGGGCTTGCACAAACACTGGATAGGAATACAGACATATATGTCAGGACAACACACTATAATAAGCCAAAGGTAGACGTACATAGATGTGTGGAAGAGGGTGACTGTGACAAGAAGCCATCCAGCCCTGTCCCACCCAGAATACAGTCAAAGGGTCCCAAACACATGAGGTGCAGATGTCACTCAATGCAGATACTAGCCACCAGTATCTGTCAGCATTACAGACTATGTGGTGCATGTGCCAGCTGTGCAACATGACTGTACAAGGAGGTAGTCATCTAGCAGCTGTATACATGTACCTGTGACATATGACCCCGTGTGTACCCGCATGTGGCATGTCAACCTTTAGATGAATGGGTTATGGCCCACGCACACACCTCCCTGCCTATAGCCCTACTATGACAAGCCTGCTGAGGTCATCCAATGTGAAATACACCTTTGGGAGAGCTGTAGCCCAGTACTTTCCATGGCATGTTTCATACCTGTGTACTGCTGTAGTGTGATAAACTAGTTAGGTAGGAGTTCTAACCATAGACATGGCAAGTGTATGTTAGTGTGCATGTCTGACTGTGTAGAGAGCAATGCTTTTTAGGGTACGTACAATTCATATGCTCAACTTTGGCAAGGTTGCTGATGTCACCCACCTAGAAATACACCTCTGGGAAGGTTGTAGCCCAGTAATCTCCATAGCGCATCCTGTAGCTGTGTACTGCTGTACTGTAATAAAGTAGATAGGTTGGAATTCTAACCCCAGACTTGGCATCTTTGTGTGCATGTCTGTGTAGAAAGCAATGCTTTTTAGAGTAATCACACTTCTTACAATTCATATACTCAACTTTTGCAAGACTGCTGATATCAACCAGCTATAAATACACCTCTGGGAAGACTGTAGCCCAGTAATCTCTGTAGCATGTCATGTAACTGCGTATTGCTATAGTGTGATCAAATAGTTAGGTAGGAGTTGTAACCCCAGACTTGACAACTGTGTTTGTGTGCACATCTGTCTGTCTCTGACTGTGTAGAAAACAATGCTTTTTAGGGTACTCACACTCCTTATAATTCATATACTCAACTTTGGCAAGGTTGCTGATGTCACCCACCTTTAAATATACCTCTGGGAAGACTGTGGCCCCATAATCTCTGTAGCACGTCCTGTGACTGCATACTGCTGTAGTGTGATAAAGTAGTTAGGTAGGAGTTCTATCCCCAGACTTTCCAACTGTGTCTGAGTGTGTGCTTGTGTGCATGTCTGTCTGACCCTGTTTGTGTAGAGAGCAATGCTTTTTAGGGTACTCATACTCCTTAAAATTCATATACTCAACATTGGCAAGGCTGCTGATGTCACCCACCTAGACATACAACTCTGGGAAAGTTGTAGTCTAGTGATTTCCATAGTGCATCCTGTAACTGCATACTGCTGTAATGTGATAAAGTAGTTAGGTAGTTGTTTCAATCCCAGACATGGCAAGTGTGTGTCTGTGTAGAAAGCAATTCTTTTTAGGGTACTCACAGTCCTTACAATTCATATACTCAACTTTGGCAAGGCTGCTGGTCACCCACCTAGACATACCCCTTTGGGAAGGTTGTAGCCCAGTAATCTCAGTAGCGCGTCCTGTAACTGTGTACTGCTGTATTGTGATATAAAACTATGGTAAGGTTCCATCCCCACCCATGGCAGTTGTGGATGTTTTGTGTGCATTTCAATGTCTGTGTACAGAGTGATGCATTATAGGCTAGTCACACTCACTACATTTCAAATGGCCTACTTTGGCAATCCTGCTGATGTCATTCATTGTGAAATACACCTTTGGGAAAGGAGTTATCTAGTAATCCCCATGGTGCGTCCTATAACAGCTCCATGCTGTAGTATGACATAGACCTCTGTTAGGAGTTCTATACCCACACATGTCGGTTGTGGATGTTTTGTGTGTGTCTCACTTTCTGTGTAGGGAGCAATGCATTTTAGGCTAGTCACACACAGTACATTTCAAATGATCTACTTTGGCCATTCTGCTGATGTCATTCATTGTGAAATACACCTTTGGGGAAAGAGTTCTCGAGTAATCCCTGTGGTGTGTCCTATAACATTTCCATGTTGTAATGTGATATAGACCTCTGTTAGAGGTTCTATACCCACACATGTTGGTTGTGGGTGCTTTGTGTGTCTCACTGTCTGTGTAGGGAACAATGCATTATAGGCTAGTCACACACAGCACATTTAAAATTGCCTACTTTGGTAATCCTGCTGATGTCATTCATTGTGAAATACATCTTTGGGGAAAGAGCTCCCTAGTAATCCCTGTGGTGTGTCCTATAACAGCTCCATGCTGTAATGTGATATAGACTTCTGTTAGGGGTTCTATACCCACACATGTTGGTTGTGGATGTTTTGTGTGTGTGTCACTGTCTGCGTAGGGAGCAATGCATTTTAGGCTAGTCACATTCACAATTCAAATGTCCTACTTTGGCAATCCTGCTGATGTCATCCAATGTGAGCTACACCTTTAGAGAAAGAGTACGCCAGTAATCTCTGTGGTGCATGCTATAGCTGTGTAGTGCTATAGTGTAATAGACTAGTTAGGTAGGAGTTCTACTCCCAGATATGACAGGTGCTTGCGTATTTGTAACACATATCCTGTGTGGAGGTGGATGTGAGTGTGTGACACCAGTGGCCAATGTGGAGTGGGTTTTGGATGTTTCTTATATGGTGGCCCTACTATATATCACAATGCCCACCATACAGGGATAACAGATGTGAAATAGCTGAGGGGCTGGGGTGCAAAGCCCATACCAATACATGTGACATCAAGGCCAAGCAATCACAGTTAGCAACCCCAGCACTACCCAGACCACACTCTCAACCCATGTCTCATATATAAACACACACACACACACACACACACACACACACACACACACACACACACACACACACATACACACACACACACATGCCTAAGCAACAGCCAATATGTGGGTAGTATACTGCATATTGGCCAGTGATAATAACTATAGGGTGATAGCTGTGGGCTACAGAGGGCAGGGCACCCTGTCCATCTGTCCAATATGCACATACATGCAGACAGTGCACCTTCCCCATGTTCCCCAAAGGACACCTAAAACACCTGTGGTGCCATCACATTTGACCCACAAAGGCCACACCATGCCTGACAACATGGCTTGTATTGACAGATGCCACTGACATCAGGGCATGTGTTTAGCATGCTATCAATTTAGGTACAGGGTACACCTGCTACCCATTATCAGTTCCCACCACATGTGGCCTAAACTGGCACATCTCATGATAAGCTGTGCTCACAACATGGGCCAGACACCCCAGGTACAGTTACACATGTCACTGCACATGCATGTGGGAGGTGTGCACATCCCAGACACTGTCCATATCATGGACTAAGGAACACATACATGGCAAGTGATGCATAGCATTGACCACACACAATAGTCACCCAGGTGACTGGATGAGGGATACAATACCCACCTGTGTTGGCAAATGCAGACACTACAGTCCTGAGCTTCAATGCAGACCATCATTATGTGGCCTGATGCCAAGGTATGCCCATCACCTAGCCTTGTACAGCCATCTGGCACAGTCGACCACCACACACCCATGCAGACATGCACCTATGCATGTCAGTACTGGCAGCCTGTGTGTTTGTGTGTGTGTTGTATGGAGTGTATGTTCACATCCACACTCTCTACAACCTCCATGGGCATACTGAAGCATGCTGTCTGATGCCAGACACCTCTGCATACCCTCTGTCCATACAACCCCCGTATGACACGTGTGGTGCATGTGATACCTGCACAATGATGTATTGTGGCAATCCCACTACTGATGAATTGTAATCCTGGCCCTGCCACATGTGTCAATGTGTGTGCGTCCCTGTGATAGTGTGGCTGTGTTGATGCTGGCACCTGGTCATGTGAACAGGCATGTGTACATCACCTACCATATAACTACTGTATCCCTGTTGCAGATGTCAGTCACCATCACATATATGTTCTGAGGGCTCCACAACAGGTAACCTATGTGGCACATCCAATAACTGCATAGAACGGTGATAGAACTACATAGTCATCAGGGGTTTGATACCCTGTGCTGGTAGGTGTGTGACACAAACATGCTTAAATGTTACTCTCCCACCACTCCCTGACTTATCTTTGCCTTTGTCTGCCTCTTCCACTCCCTCTCTGGTGGATGTGGAGACCTACACCTGTTTGCTTTGCAGCAGCATGTGTATTTTAAGTGATGCTCATGATCAGCTGATGGCCTCTGCATGAATTGCAACCCTCCCCTAGCTGATTGCATGTGGAACAGCTATGGTAACATTCCCATAGCCAATTGCATGGAAACACACTCCAATATCTAGGAACATCATGTTGGTGTTGGCCCTTTTCATTCACTGTGAGCAGGCACTAGATCTGTTCTTTGGCAAACAGCATCTCAAATGTATTGGGGGTTTACCTCTAATAACATACACTGTGGAAACAGGGCAACACACAGGAGGGGGATGTGCCTGACCTGACTACAGACTGTAAGTGCTGCTATACTGCATTTGGAGTACTGTTGGTTTAACAGTGTGTTTGTGGATATGACTGTCCTACATGTCTCAATACCTGCCATGTCAGTTCCATGTTTATGTGGAATCCCCATCTGCAGGGTCATCTGCAGACTGGGCAGTGTGTTGTGCCTTTGGTTTCATGTGTTATGAATGGAGCATCTATCTGTGGACTGCAGAAGGTAGTGTGAGGATTGCAGTCTGTAGATGGTGAAAGCCATAAGTTACTTGCTTCTTATCCCTCATAGGACATATGCTGCAACAAACCCTGTTACAACAGTAAATATATGAGGTTTTCACAGTAACATGTCATTATTGGCCCTGTGTATGTGCTTCCAGCCACAACTCTGTCAACCTGTGCATATATGCCGTGCATGAAGTGGTGCATATGTGCTGTACACCATTATTAGTGTCATCATATCTGATAACAAGCCAGTGAGATATGAGACTGCTACACATGTTATGTACAGTAGGGGTTATATTTGATGACATAACCTGGACATTCTGTGAATGTTTGTACAGTACTGAGGTCTGTGTACTTATGGTGAATGTCGACAGTTTGTGTACTGTTAATATGTACTTTAGCCTGTGTACAGACTGTGGTAGATGTCATTGTAAAATAAAAATAAAAATTGCAGTGTCTTTCTTGGGTTACCACACTTTAATAAAGCAATAAAATAATAAAATAACCTCCAGTTAACGCTTTCATCTTAACATTACAAAGACTTCTTCAGACTGAGGTTCACATCCACAATACTCCATTTTTATTTTTTTTCAATAATAATTTTTATTGTTTTCTTATATTCCATACAAAATTAAAACAATACAGAAAATTAAGAAAAAACTACCAACTAATGCAACTAACACTAACTCCATAACATATATACAATATTTACATAAATGCTTCCAAGTAACACATTGAATTATACACAAGGAGTATAAAAGTGGTTGAGATCAATTCGAGTAATGAATAGTTGCTGTTACAGAGTCTCTTAAAAGTGTAGAAATTCTTGCTAAATTCAAATATGGGATGCTACGCTAATACAATATTAAATACTTGTTCCCATATTTTTGGATTGTTAATATTTTTATTATGTTGGTTCAAAAGTAATTTGTGAGCTACTATATGCCGTATTGCTAATACTCTAAAATTATTCCATGATGTTTTGGATGGGTCTAACCAATTAGTAGCTATGTATAGCTTCATTAATAAGAAGATATTGATTAATACAATACATTGAGATTTAGAAAGTTCTTTTGGTGGAATATGTAAAATCATGAATTCCCATGACAATGTTGAACTTTGGTAACCCATCTTCTGAAGTTGTATCTTTAGTGAGTTTCAAAGTTTGTATATGAATTTGCAACTCCAGAACATATGAAGAAGATCAGCAGATTGATCCTTGCAGTATGGACAAACTGGTGAATTTTTGGAATTAAATTTATGCAGGCTAAGGCGTGAATAATATGCATTAGTCCATATCATCAACTGGGTATACATCAATTTTTTGAAGAGAAATAGATTTTATAGTCAAGTCGATAACTTTTATCATATGACTGTCTTCTATCTCTGGCATTTTCTCTTTCCAATATTTTGACACAAGAACGTTATCTTGGAATTTAAACTCCTTTATTAAATTATTTGCTGCTGTTATAAATTTAATATCTTGTTGGAGAGCTTGCCACATATTCAAGCATTTAATTATATTCTTTTCTCTGGTTTTAAAATTTTTAAAGTAACTTATAGAAAGTTCCCTAATTTGTCTTACAATAACGAGATAATTTTTAGGTAAATTTAATTATTTTCTTATCTGATTAGCCGAGAGTTTAAGAAGTGTATAAATATCTATTAAAGTTAAATTGATTATTAAGGGGAATTCTTTAAGATCAATTCATTTATTATTTAGTCTCAGGATAGGGTTTCTATGAAAGGGTTGATAAGCCATCATATATTGAGCAAGATCTAATGAGTGAAATAAGGTTTGTAGGGATGTTACATATAGTTTAATGTGATCCATTAACCCATATAGTTTCAAAGTTTCTTTACCTACAAAGGGTATGGCTTTAGGATTAATATTCAAATGTAAAATATATTTATAATTCAGAACTACCCAGGTAGGAATCCATTTAGTGCTAGTTATATTATAATTAGCAATTCTTAGAATCCTGTTTGAATTTACTATAAAATAGTAAGTTTCAAAATTTGGTAACTCCAATCCACCTCTATGTTTTGGAGTCATTCATTTTTCATACGAGATCCTTATTTTCTTCGGCTCCCAAATAAATTTAGCTAAATATTTGTGAATTCATTTAAAAAATGTTTTTTGAAATTACTACCTGAGCAGATCTGAAAATATATAATAATTGTGGTAATATATTCATTTTGATAACTGATACTTTTGATAATACTGGTAGTCGTAGATTCTTCCATCTCCCCAAATCAGATACCATTTGATCCCAAACTGTTTTAATATTGGTAACATAAAAATCCTTATCATCCATAGCGAAGCCAATACCCAAGTATTTAATATTATCTTTACACATTATTGTCTCACCAGAGGCAACAGTGAAAAGGGTTTGGGAGTTCTCAATGGGAAAATACTAGTTTTTTTTAGATTAATTTTATAGTTGTAAACTTCTGAAAAATTCTCTATCGCTTTTAGTATCTTTTTAGTGTCTGAGACTGGAGTTGTACAATAAATATTCAGGTCATCTGTGAACACTGCCATTGATATTTTTGTTCCGTAAACTAGTGGGATATTATGGTATATATTCTGCTTAATGTATAGGAATAACGGTTTGATGTATATATTAAATAATAAAGGCGACAGAGGACAACCCTGACATGTTCCATTTTGATTGGTATTCTTTTAGAAAAATTTCTATTTATATACAATGTGATGTAAGGATTACTATATAGAATTTTTAAGACTTCAACAAAGTCATGAGATATATTGAAATTTGGTAAAATTTCAAACAAAAAGTCTATATCAACCCTGTCAAAAGCTTTCTGAGCATCAACTATAAGCGCATACATGTTAAGGTTCTTCTGTTTAGCATAAGCTATTAAAGTATGTAATGTAAGTGTATTATCACTAGTTTTTCTATTTGCCATAAAACCAGCCTGTTCCCTAGACATGATATGATGCATAACTTTTTTAATCTATTAGCTATAACAGAGGTTAAAATTTTCATATCTACATTTATTAATGAAATTGGTCTATAATTGTCAGTGTTTTGAGAATCAGAATTAGGTTTAGGTATAAAAATAGTTTTTGAGGCATTAAGATGGGGATCATTAATTTTGTTCTTCATTATATAATTAAATACCCGTGAGAGTATTTTACCAAAAATATTGTCAAATTTCTTATAGAATTCCACCATCATACCATCAGGACCTGATGACTTATGCGATTTCATGTATTGAATTGTATATATCACTTCTTTTTCAGATATCGGTTTAATCAAATCTCTTTGAATACTGTCCTCTATTTTCAGAAATTTAATATTTTGTAAAAATTCCTTGCTAGTTCTATAGGGGGATAAATCAGTGCGCTCACCATATATACTAGTATATATCTGCTCAAAAACATTTAAGATATATTCGGTTTTGAAATAAGTTGTATTTCTAAAATGTATTCCCGAAATTTGCACTGCTGTTCTCAACTGATTAATTATCCTAGCTAATGCCATTGATGGTGTTTGCACATGATTGGCATACCTCACTAACATCCTATGTTCCTGAAATGCCAAGTTACTATTTTGTATTAAGAAGAGATCTTTTTTGACATTTAAGTAATTCCACCTCTGTTTGAGTGTTAAAATTTTGAATCAATTCTTGATCAAGTGTCTTAATTTTAGCTTCCAAGTTTTGAATATCTCTATTTTGTATTTTTTATAGTATGAATCTTTTTGCAAAAGATCCCTCTTATTTGTACTTTAACTGTTGCCCAATCAATGTCAGGTACACCTTGTTGTTTCTTTAATCTATCTAATAACTCTTTAAGATGACCTATAATTTCATGCAGTATTTCCTCCTTATTCAACAAATTTTGGTTAAGAGACCAGTTAAAACCTCTTTGCCGCTGGGCCTCCATTGGATCTTTAGCAAAACTTAATGAAATTTTTGAATGATCTGACAAGTAACGTGCATCTGTAACAACTAAGGGTCCCAGGTTAACCATTATTCTTGAAATAAAAAAGAAATGTATTTATGACACGTGGAATAAAAGGTATAATTGTTTATACTATTACAAGTATTTAAATACTGAGTGGGATCATATAGTTGAAAGTCTTCCTTAACATCACTTAATACTGACACCACTTGTTTATTAAATGCTCTTTGTGGACAAGATCTATCTAACTTCGGATTCTGATAAGAATTCCAGTCTCCTCCAATAATTATATAATATTGATCATATTGCATCAAAATTGGATATAACGATGTTATGAATAGATGCTGGTCATTACAGGGTGCATAAACATTTAACAATAAAATAGGTTTATCAAACTGGGTAGCTAAAAGAACAACATAACACCATCTTCCATCTTTATCTGCCTTAGAGTCCAAAATCTTTCCCTTATAATTATTTTTAATAATTATAGCTACCCCAGCACTGCTAGTTTTACCTTCTGAGGTTATTTCTTCTCTAATCCATTTTCTTTTTTGGATATCAACCCATTGATCATTAGTTAAATGCATTTCTTGAAGTAATATAAACATTGCCTTAGCCTGCAACAATAAGTGTAAAATTAACTTTCTCTTCTTTAAGCTCTGGAGTCCTTTAATGTTCCATGAGTCTACTTCCCACATTCAAATAGTTGTTATAAAGTAAAAGTTTAAAAGGGAAAACAAAAAGGAAAGGTAAAATAGCTTGAAAAACATACATAATTTGGAAGCATTCTTGACATACCGTCCTATACCAGTGCCTATCTACTCTAACCCTGGACCAGGACATACATAGGTCTTGCATAACATAGAAGACTGAAAGAGTCAAAGAAACAAAAAAATCTTAAATTATAAAACCTTAAACACATCCCATAATAAAGACCTATATTAACTAACCTAACTATTACAAAGTCTATTCTAAACATTCCCTAACAAACACTACTGTTGTCTACATCTTGGATTAGTTGTTATTCAAAAAATAAATCATATTAAAGATATAAATTACTGTAACAAAACTTTTAGTAATTGTGATTAGCAGGCTATATATACATACTAAACCTCACCTATATACTCATAAAATAACATTTGAAAAAATACAAGTTTAACAAATGGACAATTTTTCCTTCTATTATAGAAAAAAGCTAAGTTATAACCCTATATAAAAACACACATACCTTTAAATAAACATTTTCCTTATTTATACATTATAAACTATTGCTATTTTCTATTCATATAAACTAATATGTAAATAATGTAATATATAGCTATCATACCTGAGTAAAAGTATAAAGGTTAAATTATATATTATAAAGTTGCAAAATGTACTAAAATCTCTATATTTAACAGTACTGCATACAGCCTTTTAATCTACCATATATGACAGGGTTTATATTAGTAACTGACTAACCAGTGTTTAAAAATATTCCTATGTGCTTAAATTATCGAAACAGTACATTACTTGATGTTAAAATGTCCTTACAAGGTTAAAAACCAGTCCTGTCAGGTTTCTAAGCCTATAAACCATGCAGAATACTCGCAATGGGGGACTGCTATTACAGACGGACTTCTGGAAGCGCCACATCGAAATCTGCACCCTCGACAGTCCTAAAGGCATTTCCTGTCTTCTCATCAATGCAGACAGCTCATGGAAGCCATAAAACTTCGGAAAATGATCGCAGGTAGCCAAAAACAGCAAAAAACAGCAATCCTATTAATCCAGAAGACGCCTAAAGCATTTCAAAAGAAGACAAAGGATTACCCAGACCTCGAGCCACAGTAATCAGCAAATCCAACCTCAGGCAGCCTGATAGTCCCAATGGAAATACAGTTCAAGTCTCAGAAGCAGGTACACTTCTAAAAACCTTCAGAAAAGTAATTTTTGCTTCATTTTCCACAGAAACAGAATATTTGATCCCATCTACTGTGAATGTTAATGAATTAGGATATTTCATTTGAAATTTAACCTGTTTATCAATGAGAAATCTGCAGTAAGGAGATAAGGACTGTCTTGCTTGTCTGATTTGCACAGGTAAATCTTGAGCCAGAGAGATTTTGTTGTTTTTCCACATGATACTTCCACCACTTTTCTTAACAGTTACCAGTATTCTGCTAACATCCTGATAGTTGAGTATTTTGACATATACAGGTCTTGAAGTATTAGAAGCTTGCTGTTCTCTCAAGGCCCTGTGTGCCCTTTCAATAATGATTTGCTTTACCATGTCAGAGTCATTTAAGAGCACTGTAAATATTTGTTTTATAGATGGGATTAAGTCATTATATTGCACCGATTCTGGAATTCCTCTAATAATGATGTTATTTCTCCTGGATCTTGCTTCTAAGTCAGTGATTTTGCTTTGAATAGCCTGAATATCCGAATCATGTATATTTGTTTTTTTTGCTAGTAGATTTAGTTTGTCTTCATTTTCAGAAATCCGAGCTTCAGATTCTTCCATTCTTTCAAGTAGTTGGTTGCAAGAGTTCCCAAACGTTTGTATTTGGCTAGTTCATATTTAGTGCTTGATCTAATTTAGTTTTAGTCTCTTGTTTTTGTTGTTCTTGTAGTTTAGTAACTTTTTGCCTTTTAGAGATCACATCTTTTTCCGGTGACCGCAGTTCTGAAAGATTTGTTTTGGTAGTGGTTGTGTCCATACTTTTTTCCTCTTTCGACATCTTTGACCAGTACAGAAGTATAAAGTGTATAGAGCACACGGTGCCTTTGTTTGATTTTCTTGTCAGAGCCAGCTAATCTATTATAATCCTGTTGAATAATGTATTATTTTTTGGATTTTCTTCATCCTACAAGGTAGTTAAATTAAGTTGTAGTTGTTTTATCGAAGATTTAGTGTTAAAAAGTTCCTAGTATCAATTTAAAGTTTAGATTTCCTCAGGGTATATACAGAGATGTAGTTCAGCAGTGTTCACAGAATGGCAGCCGTCTCTGAATTCTGATAAAAAAAGAAATAAAAAAAAAAATAATACTCCATTTTTAAATCACCCACATCACATGGTTTTCCTAATCACATAATTGGTATTGCACTATGTACTTTGTTTTTAAAATCGCCTTCACTTTGTTAAATACATTCTTTTGGACTTTAAAAAAAACAAATATGCTGTCACCAACACAATCTCAAATCTTCTAAAAATACTACAAAATAATACATTTAAACTAAATAAGGAGCTGTTGTTAATGTTTTAACCTTTTTCTTTTCAAATACATAACAAATTCCTCTCAGTCATTTAGTCCTGGCAGAAAGCAGGCATTAAGTCTAACCTGTCATGAATACTCTAGCCACCTTAACTCTTCTTCGATGTTCATACCTTTATGAACATGGAAGAAGAGTTAGGGTGGCTAGAGTATTTGTGGCAAGTTAGACTTAATGCCTGCTTCCCACCAGGGCTAAATGACAGAGAGGAATTTGTTATGTATTTAGGTTCATAGGTAGGTACTAGGTTATCTGCCCGAAGGCCTTTATAAGCCTAGCCAGAATGTGTTGGGTTTCGTCACGCCCTTAGAATAGTTCCCTGTACCTCTGTCCAGCAGAGCCACTGAAGTGATCCCTGGGGTAAACTTTCTGTTTCCCATCCACTCATCAAGGTTTCTCTTGAAGAGTGTTAGTGAGGAGCTCTGCCTAATGTGGATTGGAATCTTGTTACAAAGTATGGGAAGTCTCTGGGACAGGAATCTATCCCTCCAGCATGTCCTATTTATTGTTGTGGTGAGGTTTAGATCCCTAGAGCATGTGGCTCGAGGGGATAAGGTTTTCTTTAGGTGGAGCATGTCCATCAATTCTGGGTTGGACATGGTCTTGTATGTCAGGCAGAGATCACCTCTGAGTAGGCGGTATGCAACCGAGTACAGCTGGAGTTTCTTCAGTTGAGCTGCATAGGGCATCTGTTTGAGGCCCGTGATCCTCTTGGTGAGGTACTTCTGTGGTCTTTCCAGCTGTTGCAGGTGTCTTGTAAGGCACATTCCAAATGGGGCATTGTACTCTATGATGGGTCTGATGAGTGATGAGTAGAGGGGCACATTGACCTCTTTTGATCTGGATGCAAACCCTTTTGTGATCAGGTGGGCCACATTGAAGGATTTTCTAACCACTTTGGCAATGTGATTATCAAAGGAGAGATTACTATCTACTTGGGTCCCCAGATCCCTTATTACGTTTTCCGTATTTAGGGGACTACCACCTATGTGGTAGGTGGTGGTGGGTACTTTGTTTTTTCCAAAGGTGATGACTATGCACTTTTTGGCATTTAGCTTGAGGCCATGATTTTGACACCAGGTATCCATCTCAGTGAGACCCTTTTGGAGGATGTCTGTGTCAGCCGGAAAGTCAGTTATAGCCCCTAGTTTGCAGTCATCTGCGAACTTCGTCAGCCATTGTCCTCCTGTGCTTGCCTGTACCTCTGTGAAATATATGCAGAACAGGAGGGGTCCTAGGCCTGAGCTCTGAGGCATGCCACTTGTAACTGGTTTAGAGTCAGACAAAGCTCCTGCAACTCTCAGCATGTGGGTTCTTCCTATGAGCCAGTTGGCAACCCATCTTGTGACGTAGGGGTTTATGTTCAGGCTGGTGAGCTTGTCTAGAATACCAGAATGGGGAATGGTGTTGAAGGCCTTTGTGAGGTCTAGGTAGGCTGTGTGTACCACTTTTCTCTCATCTATAGCCTTGGTAACTGTCTCAAAGAAGTCTACCAGGTTTAGGAGGCATGATCCACCCTTAACAAGGCTGAACTGGGTAGGGTCCAGTGTTTGAAAGTTCCCAATTTCTCTGTTAATGAGTTCCATGATGTTGTGCTCCATAGCCTTGCAGACCAACCTAGTCAGGCATTTTGAAAAGAAAAAGGTTAAAGCATTAACAACAGCTCCTTATTTAGTTTAAATGTATTATTTTGTAGTATTTTTAGAAGATTTTAGATTGTGTTGGTGGCAACATATTTGTTTTTTTAAAGTCCAAATGAATGTATTTAACAAAGTGAAGGTGATGTTGAAAGCAAAGTGCATAGTGCAATACCAGTTATGTGATTAGGAAAACCATGTGATGTGGGTGATTTAAAAATGGAATATTGTGGATGTGAACCTCAGTCTGAAGACGTCTATGTAATGTTAAGACAAAAGCGCTAACTGGAGGTTATTTTATTGTTTTATTGCTTTATTAAAGTGTGGTAACCCAAGAAAGACACTGCAATTTTTTATTTTTATTTTTATCAGTTTATTTGTAAATAGCTGCTTTTGGTGGGTGTAGATGTCATTGTTCTAGGTCCCGTCCTACCTGATGTTTCATGCTGCTCCACTGTATGGTACCGTATTGGCGTACATGTAAGTAGGGCCATACACAGACATGTCCCATACCACAGACAACCATCAGACCAAACTGTGCAACAGCCCAGTATATCTGTGAGTGGCACATATGATGACGGTGTCGAACAGATAGTCCATATACTGTTATATTATGCTAGCTTAACATATGTGGCTGTGGCTGTGTTCACATTGGTTGTGGTTATGCACTTTCACACAGGTGTATCTTACCCTGTGCTGTGACATGCCTGTAGAGCCTGCTATATATGCAGGTACATGTGTATTCTCCAATAGGAGATGTAGGCCAGTGTTGAGCCAGTCTGCCTGTAGCCTGCACAGTACATTGTTACATGCCTAGCAGCTTAGTGTACTTACCCATTGAGATGTCATGTGCAGATACTTGCCAGATTTACTGCTGCTGGGCCTCCCTTAACAGTCATGTATGTCAGACAGAGCAGTGGGATGCTGTACAGATGTATGTCAATATCTAGTGGGTGGTATGTGGCCATGGCACCCCTGTACCAGAGGTTATTATGTGTCAGGCCAGACAGGGGTGTGTGAATGCATAACCTATGGTGACAAACGTATTCCAGTCGTTATGTGTTATACCCATCAACATGGCTGTCTACATCCATATTGTCAGGCATGGTACACATGTTTAGCACTAAGGGGTTATGTGTACACCTCTGGACTGCACAGAGTGTGTCAGAATGTCCACATATATTGGCCAATATCTCTGCTGTAGTCCACAGGAGCATTACATGGTGGCAGCGATACTGTACTATGATGTCCTTAGGATGTCTATCAGTAGCCAATGGCTCACGTTATAAGCAGATATGACCTCCAACACAAACCATGTCTGTGAAGACAATCCCAATGACAGTAGGAATAGTCTACTAATATACCAGCTATACATACCTGACATCCCCTTGCACTACAACTGTGGGACTATTGAGGCTGGGGTAGGGCTACACTCCATGTCCAGGACATATGGTGGAAATATATGTACATATTATTATCCTGATAGCCATATATATATATATATATATATATATATATATATATATATATATATATATATATATATATATATATATATATTTATATAGTACTTCCAATCACTACTGTCATGGCAACCACCTACTCTAACCCCCAACATCATGTGGGTGGGGTCCCTTTACATTTCCTGTGTGATGGACATCCTTCCTGTGTGTGGGCATCAGTGTTACAGACAGCAGGTAGTAATACCTCTTACAGGAGAACCGGCACACTCAGGGCAGCTACATATTTGTAGGAGGTTCAGGAACTACAGACAGAGTGTGAGTAGAGTTGTGTTATGCTTTGTATAGTACTGATGTTACAGGGTGTGTGTGTACATACTACTTTACCTTGGAATGCAGTCTGTCTGCATAGCTCACAGCTGTGGTCCTATCCTCTTGGTGGAAAGAGGTGTGCCTATCATGTGTTGTCTGTCCACCACACAGGTCCTGTGTCAGATATTTCACTGGCAGTGTGTGTGTTGAGTGCTATCAGTACATGGCTACATCCATTTCTGTTTCTAACCTCATTTCCCTGACTAAGGGTATGTTGCAGACTATCCTGTAACACCAGCAACTTGCTTAGTGTATGGCAACAGTTTTTCACATTTGTGCCTGTGTTCCAGACTATGTCCTCCACCTACATACCAAGCTTTGCACATATGACATGATGTCGGGGGTTGTTCTGTAGTGGGCTGTGAGTATATCACACTGCCACTGCTGCCATCAGTCCACTGCTGATGTATCCCCCACACATACGATGGGGCTGGGGCCATATATGTGTGAGCGTCACCTACACAATACATATGTGCTCTTATGCACTCCAGAGGCCAGTGTATGTAACAGTGGTATATGGCCCTGTATTATTGAGTCTGGGGGGGGGGTCACCATAAATGACCCAGGCTGTTAAAAATGTGGGGGTATCAAGAGTGAGCTTCCTTAAGGTATCTGGATGTACAGTACAGTATACTTCACCTATATTTACATTAAGTACATAAATTGGGTTAATGCAAGCCTACTGCCTCCTGCCATACAGACTGTTCTGTATGTCAGTGTGCATGTGATGGTGTCAGTTATGCCTTGTTATGTAACAGTTACAACCCATTTAGTCACAAGACGTCTTTACCACCTATTGATTTTGTACAGAGTGTAGATAGAGGCTGCTGAACTATACACCTGCATTACATACTGTTGATTGTTTGGTATCCTGTGGCCCAGTCTGTCCTCACTATTGTACAATTTGAAGGGCTTGGCCTGGACAACAACAGTTGTGAACCTTTCCAGACTACTGTATTAGTATAATTGTTTCACAGTTGCATTACTCTGTTTATATGGATGTCAGTGTCTGAACAGCTATATGACATGGCATATACAACTGTAATAGTACACAATTAAAGGTATTCCATTTCTGCAAACCTGTGTGTGGTGTTTTCCCTATGACCTCTCTGTGGGTATATGTTGCAGGCAACGATTGTCATTTGTATGGGTGGCCCATACAGTGTCTAGTTGTTCAGGTGTTAACTGTAGGCATAGTGGTTGTTCCATATTGTGTGCACCTTCTACATATGTATCTTACTGTACATATATTTGCATGTGTATGTGTAGTCACATGTATATATATATATCTATATATATATATATATATATATATATATATATATATATATATATATATGTACCTGTATATCTGTGTCTGTGTATCTGTATCCTGGGAACGTTGATGGCTTCCACATTTTACATTTCGTATGGGAGGTAGACTGTACTACATGATATGTTACCAATCCCTACAAGACGTATAGTGCGTGGGGCCTCTCAACCCCATTAAAGGTGCATGTGGATATATGTGTTTTTGTTAATCTGCCATTGCTATCTACAGATGTATGGCCATGTATACCTATATATATATATATATATATATATATATATATATATATATATATATATATATATATATATATATATATATATATATATATATATACCTCTGTTCGTATATACCTACATTGATATATGTATAGACTGGATGATATGTTTCCCGGTCAACAAATGTTAAATAAATAAATAAAAATAAAATATCTCCATACTCATATGTATTTTGCTGTGTATATGTAGACATATAGGTGTAGGCACATATATGTGTCGATGTAGGCATTTGCATGTATATATTTTCATATATATTAATATATATGCATATTGTTTTAGAAATATATATATATATATATATATATATATATATATATGTATATATATATATATATATATATATATATATATATATATATATATATATATATATATAGCTGTAGGTATGTAGTATCTGTTTAGATAGTATCTGTTTAGATATTAATGTATTTACACACACACATCTGGATGTTGGTATACATTCTCTGTACTGTTACATGACTGGACTGGATGATATGTTTGTGATAGCATCAGGTTTATGTATATCTGTCATGGCTTAGTGGTAAATCACTTTGTCTATAATTTGTAGGGTCCTGGGTTTGATCCTTGCAAGGACTGTTTATTTTGTTGCTGGGCAGAACACGGGCCATTGGATACAGAGTGATTAAGGCACTTTAAAGCAGTTGTAATCGGGTCTGAGCAGAGGTAAGCACTGCTAACTTCCAGTTACAGATTCTTATACTCAGTTAGCTTCTAAATTGCTTAACCAGTGTGGGCAGTGCTTACCCCTGCGTAAACAGGCTTACCCCGCTTACTGCTGCTTACAACTGCTTACTCACACTTACCCCCATGCTAATATCTTTAAAAGAAAAGAAAAACGGTTGATAGGAAAGTGGTGAAAAAGGGGCACAAAGAGGGAAAGACAGTATGGAAAATAGCGAAGGATGTGCAGGAAGGATGTAGGGATGGTCCATAGCTGACCATTTCTTCTACAGCAACAGCTGTGCATATACACTGCATTTGGAAGTAGGTTTGGAAACTTAATCCTCTGGGAGAGGGGTGAGGACAACACCAATTAATTGTAATGCCAATTCAACCAGGTTACATGTGTCCAGTGGACACGTGTGCGAAATGGACAGCTATGTATGGGGCAAGATTTTTTGTGGGAACAAATTGCCCTTTTTTTTCAGGTGGGAGTGGGATGTTGGTAAGGGGTAGTAGGTATATTTGTGGAGGTAGGTTGGGTAGGTTAACAGACAAGACACACAAGACGCATACAGCGGCGGTATATGACACGTGTGGGGAGTAAACACCTTGATTAGCGAGGAGTGTTGAGATATCAGAAGCCCACAAGCCCTCTAGTGGTAACAGTGGGACTGATGTCCCCACCCATGGACAGTCACCACTGCACCTTCACAGCCCTGAAGGTGGCTGTGCTGGGGGCTGAGCTGCAGAGCCAGGCTGACTCTCTAATCGTGACATGTGGCCCTCAAGCTGGTGTAGAAGATCACCGACCTGGTCGTTGCTTGCTCTACGCACCATGACCCTGACCTGGCGATGGGTAACAGGTGCCTGTCTGCACCCACTCCCGGGGGGGGTGAGCCCTATCCCTTGAGGCGGTTCCACCTGAAGGTGGTGCAGGACTAACGAACAGGGAGGTGCGGGGTTGGGCCCCAGACATGCTGGTGCCTGGTGCCTCGGCCAGCTGAGGTGGGACAGGTGGGTCCACTGAGACCGGCCTTCCCAAGCGTGCTATAGTGTTTATATTTCAACATCATATATGGGTTAGTAATAGTCAACACATTCCAGGGTTAGCTATAACAGCATGCATAGATATTCCCATTAACCCACCCACCAGATACGGAACAGTTGCATAGCAAACAGAACACATGCATATATGGGACCACAGTGTTAATAAGTACAGCATGCAGGTACGTTAATGGCACCATGTCAACAATGTTGGAATAATTCAATATGGCACATGCATGGGAACTGTTAGAATATTTATCAAATGACTGGCCATTATCAGAGTCAGTACATACCAGTTGGGGTGGGTATGTTGATTATTGTTGGAGATAAGTTGGAGGTGAGAGAAAGAAGTCAATTAACCAGTAGTATATTGCTGTACTCCACATTACTTTCCTAGTCAGTGCTGTTATCTGAACGTTACAAGTCTTACTACACTACCCTATACACCTATATTGGACACATATGGCTGTCAACATCATTACATATGAACCGCTTTTACCTGCAGTATACACTTCTTACCTGGTATACCTGTGGAGGATGTTTGTTAACATTGACTAACTGTTTGTACATATACGGCCGGATTCCGGGTTGATGTTTTGCACTATGCTATCCAAATCTCTCTGCACAGACTCTGGCCATGTGTTGATCACATGCTGGCATGCCTGGACGTATCTAGAATATTGCACTCTTCCATCATTCGTGACCTGACACACACATATACATGCTTTCCTACACAGTTATATTATGTAGCACAGTGTGGGTGACAGTGATCAGTGATACTTTATTATTCAGAGAAACTGCAACACTCACAGTCCCCTACAATACCAGGGTGGACGGTACCAGTACAGGTTATATTGGTCTGTATTTCACAGCACAGTGTTCATATCCAATGTACTTGTGGGAGCAATATTTGTTGGCACTACCTGATTGTTGCCACACAAGGTATCAAATTACACATTAGTATTATGCACATACATCTCACTCTGTTACTGTACACACTCTGACCACAGCTTAACAGGTTGGGGTGTAAATGGAACATACATGGCTTCTTAGTCACATAAGGTATTGGGGAGTTGCTAGTGTGCCAGGTTTGTTGTCATAGATGTGTGTCAATCAGTTGTATTTCCTGTTTGCTGCCTGTACATGTGGGATCATCCCACTGATCTCCCAGGGGACATGTTGATAGGCATTAGATATGGGCCACTTTAACAGATAGTCTGGACATATCTGTTCAGTTGTGGTGTATAATTCTGTATGCAGACTACTACCACTGGCAGGATTCAAACCATGGCTGTGTGTGCTAGTAAAATGACAGCTCACATCTCGGTTGCATGTGCTATTCAAGTTTTGTTGTCTGCATGGCCTCTATTTACTGTCTATGTGTCTCAAAGTTGTACTAGATGGCTTTTGAGGATTACACCTGACATATACAGGCATTCCTACACATTCATGTTATGGTGCATGTTGTGGATAACAGTGCTTAATACTACATTACTATTACATGATTGCAAATCTACATTACCATATGATACTAGAATATACACATACAGTCCAGCAATTAGACCTGCTTTGTCAGGGTATTACACTTTTATTGCCATACTAACAATATGAGACTCCTTCTGCCATATTCTCTAGTGTATGCAGTACTTGCCTTGAACAATACAGGTTTTATACTAGCAATTACTTTACTACTACTACTTTTATTTTTACCTATGACAGTAAAAGCATGAGTATTACTAACCTGCCTCACCTCGCAACTGTGCTAGGTGGCAGATGTGGGCCTCCTGGTTCATGGCCCACTCCATTGCAGCTGTGGGGGACATAAGAGGAATATTTAGCCATACCTATCCATGATATACCTTAGCTGGCAATTATTAAACAGATAGTGGACTGATACTTACACATGGCTGGGACATCCCTGATGCTCTTGCCTCTTGGAGCCACACCTTCAAGAGGTCCCCCTTCTGCCTCTTCAGGTCGGCATAGTGGTGCCTGACCTGCTCATCAGTTCAAGGTATGCCAGTGGCACTGGTGAGGTGACTGTGAGATGGTCCCAGGCCTCCGTCTTATATTGGGAGCCCTGGTACTGTTCCTGCAGCAGTCTCTGTGCATGGTCTTTAACTTAGGAGTCCTGCCATGACCTTGGAATCCAGGATGCACCAGTGCTGCTACCAGAAGAGCAGTCCTTCTCCCCTTACTGTCATAGTGCCTGCAAGGGGAAGCTACAACCAGTTATGAGCTGTATTCCCACCTCTTTGGTTTAAGTAGGGCTGATTTCCTGCACTGTTTCTTGATTGGCCAGTGTTGAAAAGGCTAAGCTATGGGCAAACCTGCTTACCTAAAGTTGGCATTGTTTAAATGGGTATACCACTGGGCAAAAAGAATTAGCTGGTCTACACATTGCTCACACCTCCTAAGCTAGCCCGTGCAATGCTTAGTGTTGCCTACAGTAGACATTCATTATAATGCCTTTTTGGCATTGTGTTATTATTCATTACACCTTATATGTATGCCTAGTATTCCTGATTGATGTGTACGTACACTCTGTGGGGTCCTTGTGTTTTACTGGGGACTTCGACACTCTATTACAATTACACCTCACTTTTGGGCTTACTGTTGTACTCTAGTTCACATATTTATGTTATATATTCGGTTATGGTACATATGACTGTATACTGATACCTTTCACGGGTTCATTTTGGTTATACTATGGAGAGGACATGTTTACTACTACTTCACTTATTTGTATTTCTGTGATGGCTTGGTGGATAGCTACTGGAGCTATGGTGTATAGGGTCCTGGGTTCAAGACCTACATCACTATTTATTTTGTTGCTGGGCAGACAAAGGCCCGTTGGATACAGAGTGATTAATGCACTTTAAAGCAGTTGTAAGTGGGTTTGTGTGGTGGTATGAACTGCTTATTTCAGGTTATAGTTTCTTACACTCACTTAGCTTCTACTTTGCTTAATCTGTGTAGGAAATGTTTATCCCCATGCAAATCCACTTAAACATGCTTACTAGTGCTTACACATGTTTACTACTGCTTATCTGTGCTTACACCTCCTTACTACTGCCTTATTCATTATGATATTGACTCTTCACATGTGCATTTCCGGCAATACTCCAGTTCATAAATATATGTACTTTAGTGGGTTTCGCAATAAAATATGTTGGTTATACCATGCTTTCCCATGTAAAATAGACCGTGCTGCATTGGGACTCGAACCGGGAACGCCTGCGCATTAGGCAAGTGCTCTACCCACTACACTATTGCTGTGTTGTTTCATTTGCATATATCTTTCTTGTTATACTCTTCAACTTTATAAGCTGCTTTAACCGTAGCTAAGCAATGGGCACACCTGCGCACCTACGGTTAGCTGTACTCAGGTTTTTAAAAAAAAGTAAAGGGGTTTCTTCCTTTGATTTTTATGTCTTGTTGCTGTTGTACACATGGGGGACAGTTGGTGGGGATATGCGGACGCCTACGAGCAGTCTCACTCATTTATTTCCACTTTGTGCTATTCTACATTGCAGGGGCATGTTTATTCTGAGAGCTTTGTTCTCAGACACGCCCCCTGCACTCATACACACCCCATGTAAGCCTGGGAGGTCGGGCAGCGGGTCATCATTAATATGCATGGCGCACTGCCGTCCTCCTCCTACACAGGCGCTTCCGTGCAGGACTACGCTAGTCCTGCAAGCAAGATTAGTGAATCCAGGGATACCGTCATCAGCATTTCATTCATCTAGCTGAGAGCTTTCATATGAGGCTAAGGAGGTCTGTCTGTGTTACTTGGTTGTTGAGATATTTAGAAAATATGAAATTTATATCTATATAAATTAATATCATAAAAAACAGTTAATATCAATTTATCTACACTAGGCAGAGGTCAAATATTAATACAGCTGACTTTGTTATTGTGTAACCTTTAAGATGCAATATTTTAAAACATCGTACATAGCATGGCTTTGAAATTATTGATGCAAATTTGAATAAGCAATATTTGACATCTAAAGGTGTTAGCAGGTGTTAACAGCAGATGCACCTGGAGCTATCACTCAGATGTAATGAGTTAAACAGATATATGTATAACAGAATCTGTCCAGTAAAGTTAAGGACAACTATGAAGTACAACTGACTATTTTTAGAGAAATAAAATGCCAACTTGCCAACTATCCCAACACAAGCTGCATTCATAATACATATTTTCAGAAGTTTGTCCAGAAATTTTATAGACAGCTATGAATATTTCTATAATACATTCACTAACAAAATATATATTCTTCAAAGCTCCATGCCATCTGCAATATATATCATCAGCCATCTGTATGGTGAGCTGATGATATCTTCATATGTCATATACTAATAACATATACCTGATTGCATTTATAGATTCTGATGGAATCTGCGAAATTTCTAATAAAAAAATAATACAGGTGAAGTGCAGTCATGGTCAAATTGTCACAGCTAACATTTGCTAACAATGGGTTCAGAACTTGTGTAGGGTACACAAATAAAGCACATGCCCAAGAAAAGTGGGAGATAGAAAAGAAGATGTGGGGTATGGGTGAAGAAGAGGGACACACAAGAGAGATGTTGAAATAAGAAAATCTGAGGGAAGTCAGAGGGCATGGGCAATTTTTTGGTGGGAATAGGCTTTATTTATTTATTTATTATTTATTAAGAATAGCAGGAAAAGTAAAGATGAGGAAAGAGGAAGAGAAGGATATCACAGCAGCTATGCCCATAGAACAAATATCACAACACAAGGCAGACAAAGGTTGGAATAAAAACAGTAAGCAGAGGTAAATTACAGAGACAGCACACTGCACAACATGGGCAATAGATAGTTGACAAACAGGGTTGGGCTACATACCAGCAATGGGGAAAAGCAGAAAAACATATCAACCTATGCACTATCACATTACAACATGCAGCAAACTATGTGGCAGTCATACCTGGATGTGTATGACCAATGGTAGATGTGTGTTGGAGGGTAATATATTAGGATCACAGTGCAAATTGGATAAATAAACACATATCCAAGTAGTCTGTCACCAGTGCAGGTATAAGCCAAGCAGCATTATAAGTGAGCACATGCAGATTTAAGAATTCTAGGTAACTCCAGCAAAGGACAGAACCAAACCTACAACCATGCATGTAAAAAGCAAACAATCATGCACAGTGTCTAACAGAACTACTGTAGGAAAGCAGCAACATGTTTGTTATATACAGAAGTAGGAGTACACAACTCAAACAAACATGCAATGGAATGCATATATGTTACACCCATAAGCCATGTCAATGGCAACATACAGGTGTAGATGTGTATGTATGACTGCCAGTGGCCTAAATGGAACATACATTAAATCAAGGTCAATACACACACACAGGCCAATATCATGTATGAAAATTTACAAAAATAGAGCACTACAGCTTAAAAAATATAGCAGGCTGTGCACACTGATGTTAAGAAAGTACACTGGCTAACACACAAGGGGACTATATTAGATCAGTGAAAAACCTTTTCAGCGAACAGCTCTTTGCTAAATGCACATTGTGGAAACCTTGCTCTGCCAAATGGCCATTTTGGGGGAAAAAACCCTTGGCAAGCATAAAACTTCACAAAATTTACAACCCTCCAAAGTAGGGGGCTTCGCCCCCCACACCTCCCCAATGTGGGAGGATGTGCCCCTCCCCCCAACTAAATAAACCAACACCGAGATTACACTACAGTGGGAAAAGTGCAAATTCCCAATGATGACCAAGCAGTTATTTCCCTAAGAAAAAAATTGTTAAAATGGCTGTTCGATGGAGCAAGATTTTGACAATGACCATTCAGCAAAGAGCCATTCGCTGAAAAGGTTTTTGCTGATCTAATGTAGACGTCACACAAGTATAATGAGAACAAGGATGTATTGCAAGTAGTAAACTGACTTGTGTGCAGATGTGCCGCATCATAAAATGGCAATACAGCCGACACATGTTCACCATGTCAAACTAATACATGGCAGTGTTCAGTAATTACAACAAAAGCAAACACATCTGCAAAAATTAATATGGAAATATGAAGCTGAAAGGAGGTGGACAACCTGGACCCACTCAGGTTAAAGCAGAACAAAGTCAGCTGACAAACTGAAAGTGCATGTGTACAACACACAGGGTGCTATAGAAGCCAAACCAAAACACATTTAACCAAATTGAGAATGTATGCCAAATTGGCACATTGATTGCTGATGTCCACAGGACTGACCATTGTAGTAAACACAAATGCACAGTAATGTACAATCATGTAACATCAGCATGCAAAGGTAAGCAAGCTAAGAATTGCAATCAGATACAAATATAATATCATGCAAATATTGAATAAACAAATGCAGGCATATATCACACATCCTGCACATTTAGACCAGCTTCTACACAGGCATGGACTAAAGGTGGAGGTGTCTCAATTTACATCAAAAATAAATATAACTCAAGACTGGTCAAACAGGACAATGCACTTAAACTGCTCCATGTTCAGATCACCACAGGCAAAATCCTATACCACTTCCTAGCAAACTATAGGTCCCTCTCTATTACCCAGGAAACCCGTACCATCTATTAAAACTTATTGGAAACACTCACCATCCAACCCAATACCATATTCATGGATGACTTTAATTACCCCACTATTAACTGGGAATCCTATATGACACCAAACTTACAGGCACAGAGATTCCTAGATTTTGTAAACACATACTCCCTGGACCAGATTGCCAATTCACCAACAAGAGATGCAACCATACTGGATCTAATCCTCACTAATATGAGAAAATTCTGCACACTCCCTAGTGTAATATCTTCCCTGGTAAGGTCAGACCACAAAATAATCTCTTTTGAAGTAAAAATAAAACCTGGACTGACAGCTAACCCTGGAATATTCAGGAACTACTTTAAGCCTAACTTTCTGCTATTAAGTGATAACCTATCAAAATTCCAACTGCCATCAACCTGAGAAAACTCCTGCCTATGCAGAATTGATCCCAGGAATCCTATACAAGCATGTTAATAGCTACATACAGGCAGCTGTGCCCACCAGAAAGAAGTACAGAACTAACTCAAAAAACATTCCACCCTGGTGGAATCACAAGATGAATAGGCTGTATAACAGAAGGAAGAAAATCATTGCAAAAAGTAGGAGATGCAGCACCCAGCAGGATAAAAGTACTCCCATCAAATTAAACAAACAACTCAAAAGACAAATAAAGTCTACCAAAGCTAAATTTGAAGTAAATTTGGACTGCCCACCTAAGGACAATCACAAGGCATTCCTTAGTTAGGTCTACAATCTCAAAGGCAATACACAATTGTGTGCAGAGCTCATTGTATATGGAGCCACCTATACTGAGCCAGAAGATACAGCAAATCTACTGGCCAACAAATTCAGCTCCAATTTTACCCCTGCCTCCCCCTCAACCTTCCCTCAGGATATACCATCTAATATAACTCCACCTGCTATCACTACTAAACAGGTCCTTAATGCTCTCTCTAAGGCCAGGAACATTGCATCAGTGGGCCCAGACAGTATCACAAGATGCCTTCCAAGTTGCACAAAACATCATCTATTAGGACCTCTGGAATTGCTATTTTTAACTGTAGCCTCCAAACACACTTCATGCCTCATGAATGAAGAACAGCAACAGTCATCCCTCTGCACAAAGATGGGTCATTTACAGACACATAAGTCTCACCAGTCTTATAAGAAAGCCATGGAACGAATTATCATGGAAATGATCAATAATGATATAATAAACCTCCAGACACTGGAATCAACCAAGTTTGGTTTCATCAGGGGCAGGCCACGCCTAGTCTACCTGGTGGACTTCTTTGAGAAGGTCACCAAAGCAATGGATGAGGGCAAAATGGTTCACACTTCCTACCTTGACCTGGCCAAGGCATTTAACATAATACTCCACTCAGGCATTATTAAGAAACTTAAGAAGTTAGGTGCAAACATGTTTGTTACCCGGTGGATAGCCAACTGGCTCACAGCCAGGATCGAGGAAGTTAGAACTGGGGACTCCACCTTTACAACCAGTCCAATCACAAATGGAATCCTTCACGGATTGGTCCATGGACTGCTCCTTTTTGGCATTTAATTCTTTGAAGTCAAGGCCAATGTCAATGGTCTCTGACTGACTAAATTTGCAGATGACTGCAAATTTGGAGCTGTCATTGAATCCCACACTGACACAAATGTTCAACCAGAAGGGCTGACACAGACAAACAATTGATGTCAGACCCATGGACTTAAACTAAATGCCAAGAAATGTATAATAGTATCCTTTGGGAAGTCATCCACCCCCCTGGTAACTATCATACTGACAACACATCCCTTAGAATTGACCCAATAGTCAGTGACTTAGGGACACACATAGACAGTAATCTAGCCTTTGGCCATCATGTGTCTACATCAGTGAAGAAATCATTCTGTGTTGTACAACTTATAAACAAAGGTATGGCATCTAGGTGCAATGACTCTTTGTCCCATTGTATTCGGCACTCATGTCCTGTTTAGTATGTACCTAACCAGGCATATCCAACAAATGGAACATCCACAGAGGTTTCTCAATAAAAGAATACAAGGTGTATGTAAAATGTCCTATGCAGACTGCCTCAAGGCCCTATCCCTGTATTCTGTCTCCTACAGGTTGTTGAGCGGATATATGTGCCTGGCATACAGGGTGTTGTCAGACCCACTCTGATGGACCTCCTGCATATCCACAATAGAAGCAGCACCAGAATTACCCATTGCAAACTTAAACCTTGCCTGAGATAAATAGGCCCTGCTGGAGAGACAGGTATGTATCCCAGAGACTACACAGTCTCTGGAACAGGCTCTCCGTCCGTGTGAAGTAGAGTTCATTCCTAACCTAATTTAACTGTAACTTGGACAATTGGATGGAGAACAGGAAATTTGTGCCTGGCTTGGCACCCATGTCTGGAATGGACACAGTCAATCTTTAAATTGTTCATCTCCAAGGCCCCTGATGTTTCATCTCCCAGCCCCTTGCTTACACTTATCAAGGGTACCAGAACTTGTCAGAGATTTGGGATGCATGGGTAAGCTTAAAAAGACCCTTGTAGTCATTAACCTAGCAAACACCTACGAACCTATGAATCTATGAACGCGAATTCTAAAGATAGTACAAGTTATGTTTATTTTACAAATTTTAAGTATGAAGGCATTGTTATTGCTTTCTATATGTCATATTAGTATTTATCACAGACAGTGCTATACAGAACTTTGCACTGCACAAGAATGCATAGTATTTATGTTGACATACACTGGCCATAAAATAGACTGCATAAATGGGCTCACACAGGACTATAATGATGTGCATATTACTGTAGATGGCCAATCATCCTAGGGGTGGCAACTTCTCCCCATGGGAAAAATATTTCATACTTGATGTTCTCCAGTAACTTGGATAGAGACTTGTTGGCCATTCTGGTGATACAGTTTGGAGACTTGAAATCTGGACTGACCTCACCATCATGACAAATGCAGCTATAGGTCACAACAGATCCAGGGATGCCTGCACATTACATATATATCTCACTACAAGGTTACAAATAATAATGAATTTGAACGAGGTCTACTGTATGTATGTTTTATGGAATCTATGCACATGGAGTACAGAACTGGGTTATAAAGCCAACATGTATGACATATGTGAGAAATACAAAAAAAATAAATAAAAATACACACCCAACACCCCCCCCTCCCCCATGGGAAGATGGTGCTGTTGAAGAAGGGATAACCTTCAACAATTGTATCGTTAAAAAATGCATTAGTAATCACATCATTGCCATCATGATCCAGGTGAACACAGTTAGAACACATAGAAAGTTTGACATACATATACCACTTGTATGTGCACTTGATGAGGTTGACATAAACTATCCTAAGAAAGGGAAGAAGGAGACAGCAATACTGGAGGACAACAACAGAACTGACCTCAAAGACAGGTATGAAACATAGTTAATAGCATTTCACTGACAGATTCTTGCTGTGGAGAGGTTGTGGTTTGCACTATGGATCCTGCACTGGAAAAGTAAAGAGAAAGACATCACAGTCATGTATATAGCAAAAAAAAAAAAAAATACAGATAGCAAGACATATGCAACACAGTAACAGGAGGTGCAGATTCTCATGAGATGGCCATTGCACCTGTACACCAGATGACCCTGTGCTGAAAAATATTGATCTTAATATCATGCATCACATGTGTGCTACACATTGATGAAAGCTATGAAACAGTTGCAGTGACATACCTGGTCTGTCTGAACTTGAACCTGCACAGATTGGGACCCCATTAGATGTACCTGCAGTATACAATGATAGGGAAATAACACTATGACAGTACACAGCAGTGTAATAAAGTGAGGCTGAGGCAATAACAGGTAGTGGTGACAGTAACAGTATGGAGACACTCACCTGCCATTCCCTAATGTAGTCTTGAAGTAGATGGACCTGTCAATATTAATGTAAACAGCATTACACTTGTTGTTTGTACTTCCCCATCTCTACTTCAGTTGTATGAATGCATGTTATTAGATTTACTTTCATCATCCTCACCCTTTGTGGATGTGTGTGCATGGCTCAACTCTGCTGCTGTAAATCAAAAATAACATTACAGCAATATGCATGCTACAGCAATACACAGTGTATACCCAGCCATGTTATGGAAAGAAAGACATAGATGTTTGGCTTAAAACTCCAGCTTCACTCCCACACTGAATATGTGTCTCTCCCATCCTGCTGTATGCAGTGAGGCCAGAAATATTGTGATGTCATCAGGTGGGGTCAATGGTGGTCCACCACCGGTGGTATCCTGTGATTTCTCATAATGTCTCAATTTGTTGGCTGCATGAAGTATCATGTCTGAGTAGCAATGTCTACAGGTGTCATGGGCTTGGTTGTGACCTCCAATGGTATTTATCATGTCTGTGAGATCAGGACCAATTTCATGTCTACAAATGGTATCGCCAGAATGTCCAAGGGATCTCCATCCCCTTTACTAGAGAGCATTAATTATGATTTAATTTTCCTGGGGGAGAAGTTATCACCCCTAGGATTGTTGGCCATCTGAAACACAATGATATGCATATGATAATATTCCTGTGTGAGCTCATATATGCAGTTGAGTCTGTGGACAGCATATGTCCCCATAAACAGTATGCATCTCTGGGCAATGGAAACATCCGTATAACACTGTCTGTGACTCATGCTGATGTGATATAGAAAAAGTAATGACACTGGCTTCATACATAAGATTTTAAAATAAATATAACGTGTAATATCTTTAGAGTTTGTGACTGGGATTAGAGCCGCTCACACTACATATACATTGAATGGAGGTCCAAAACCAACAGCATCATGCCACAGGAGTCTGTATACATTTTATGTGACAGTACTACAGTAAGTAACAAACAACATAAAGAAAGTGTCTGAAAACTTCAGGATCCATAAGCAAGCTAAAGACAGTGTGGATCCTTTGTATATTGAGCCAGTAGTGATAAGACCTTTGTTAAGATGTGTCACTGAAAAAATCTCCATAACAGGAGCAGCAGGTTCTTAACAGTTTTGTTAGGAAACATGAATGCAGAAACATTTGTAATATCAACATAACATAGTACATACAGATAGTGTCAGAATCCATAGGTTTTCATAGTTACACCACATAGTGCAAGGAATTACCAGTAAGAATTGCCAATGATCCATAAATCTGCTACTATATACTTTACACATTTGCAATGTAAATCTGTCAGTCTTCCATGGATGACATTGATGATGATGACAATGACAATGATGAGGAATTTAGACCTACCCATGTCTAAACCATCATGCCTGTACCCTGTAGGAGATGACACCACAGCCAAAAGAAAGACAATTATTGGGAAGAGTTCCAGGAGGTCATGACCGATGTGTTCCAAACACAGATGAGGAATATGATGGCATCCTTCTTTCAGGATATGACATGGGCTATGGGGAATTCATTCAGAGAGAGACAGCTCATGAGGTCATTCAGGAGCCTCAGCCCCATCCGCCTGCCCCCCCCCCAGTCTGTAAGTACTGTCTGTGTGCTCCACTTGTGCTATGCTTCTAGCATGGTGATTGCCATTCAATTGATTGGACTGTATATGCACTCTGGAGCATGCATACTATGTATCTGTCATACTTATGTGTTACTGTCTTATGACATTTATTTCTGTTTCAGTGTGTGCATGACACACATTAACATGTTACACTTTCATCTCACATTCAGCTGTCCATGCATTGTGGCAGTTAACCTGTTGAGAGTGCTGAAAAAGGTATCCTGTAAACATGTGTTTTACTGTGGGCAAATGACACACAGCATATGCTGTCCATACTTATGTGAGCGATAGTTCATATCAACGAATGCCACTGTGCATTCACTGATATGAGCTAGATGTAAGGTACAGAGATTGCGGTACAGTGCGGATTGGGAAATTCATCCCTTTCCTCAGTATAGTGCGATCTTGGAGTTGGAATATATACTTAGTGGGGAGTGTGGGGGGCAGCCCCCCCCCCCCCCAGTGGGGCTTTATTTATTTTTTTATTTATTTGCAGTTGGTTTACCAGGATAGTCAATTGGGCCAAGATGAACCCGTTTTCAATGGAGTCCTGGGGAGAAAAGCTCCAGACAAATGAGATTACAGAAGGTTATTAGACATGATTAAACACTGTAAATAATTCAAGTAGACAGATACAATTAATAAACAAACAATTACAATTAATTCAACAAGAGTTAAAACTTATATCAGATACAGATTAAAAGGATTTTACAAAATTAAAAGTAAGAGGTCATTACTTATTGAGAGTCCTGCAATTAAGAGGCAGAGTGTAGAGCATTCTTGCAGATACCATAATAATAATAAGAATTAAGAGAAATGATAGAGTGAAATGAAATCAAGGGTGTAAGCAGGAGAAGGAGCGGAAATGGAAATATGCAGTGTTAGTTATGTGGGGTGGGAGCAAGAGCATTCCCACTGGGATAGTAGATGTGAATGAAGAGATTTTTTGAAAATAAAATGGTTAGAGGTGGTACGGGTAGATGAAGGTAGGGAGTTCCAGAGGCGTGCTAGGCAATACGATAGAAGAGTTTTGCCTGGGGGACGGGCTGGTTTATACACTTCTAATAGATTTTGGTTGTTAGACCTTAATATTCTATTAGGTATGTGTATTTTAAAGACAGAAGACAGGGAGGGACAGAGGGAGGGGTTGAAAATAAGCATATGTGCGAGGGATAGTCGAGTATAGGTGAGATGATTGGGTAGTTCCAGCCATTTTAATTGTTGGAGAGAGGAACAGTGGTGGGTAGAGGACTTTTGGCTGGTAGCAAACTTGGCGATTTTATTGTAGCAGGAGGAAAGTTGTGTTTTCATGGAGGTTTGTAGATTAGTTAGAAGTGGAGCTCCATAGAGAAGGGAGGGAATAAGAAATGAAGTAGAAAGAGTGATTTTAGTGGCAGTTATAAGGTAGTGATTTTGTCGATAGAGCATTCCTAGTTTTTGATGTTTTTTTTTTATGTTTAGTTGTAGATGGGAGTTGAATTTTAGTTGGTTATCAATTTGGACTCCAAATAATTTGGTCTCTGTCACCAGTTCCAGCGAAATGTTATTTTTACTGGTAAAAGAGTTGACTTTAGAGGGGGTGAATATCATGAATTTGGTTTTAGAGGTGTTGAGTGCTAGGTGATTTGTTTTTATCCATTGCTCAGTAGTTGAAAAAGCATCCTGGGTTAGCTTTAGGAGTGTAGGGATATTAGTGGCAGTGCAGATAATGGTAGAATCATCTGCATATTGGATGATGTTGGAGAGAGGAATAGCATTGTGGAAATCATTTATAAATATGTTGAAGAGGAGGGAACCTAATATGGAGCCTTGGGGTACTCCGGTTGGGGTGTTAAGAAATGAGGAGGTTGCCTTTTTCCATTTTACTGCTTGATATCTATTTGATAAATAGCTGGAGAACCAGTTCAATGATGAGGGAGATAGGTTAAGTTTTGAGAGTTTGGTTAGAAGCAGGCTATGTGATATAGTATCAAAGGCTTTAGAGGGGTTGAGTAGAAGGGTAGATACAATAAGGCCAGAGTCCCGAGCGTTATTTACAGTTTCAAGGAAAGAGAGGAGTGCTGTCATAGTGCTGTGATTAGGTCTGAATCCATGTTGTGTGGGAGATAGTAGGTGATTATCTAGGAGATATGGTAGCAGTTGAAGGTGGATACACTTTTCAAGGAATTTAGAGATGGGGGAGAGGATAGAGATGGGGTGGAAGTTAGTAACATTGTTATTGTTGCCACCTTTATGTAAAGGTATGATGAAGGCCTTTTTCCAGATTAGGGGAACTGTGCTTTCTTGTATCGAGCAGTTAATTAGTATGCTAAAGGGGTAGGCAATTGCATCAGCAGCTATGCTAAGAAAGTAGGAAGGGATGTCATCAGGAGCACTGGTGCATGGTTTTAGTTTCTGAAGGAGTTTTTGAATGGTAGAAGTGGGTATAGGTTTTAATGAGAATGGAGGGGAGTGTGGAGAGGGGGTGTTAGGGGGTGAAGAAGATGAGGAGGAAGTGAGAGTAGGAGAGGAGGTGGATGGAAGAGAGTTAGTAGATATGAGTGGGGGAGTGGTAGTTGTGCTGGGTGAAGTGTTGGTGGGGGAGGATGGAAATGAGTTGGAGAGTGTATTGTCAGAGAATGAAGATGTTAATTTGGAAATAGATTCAATGAAAAAGGAGTTGAATTGTGTGGCTAAGTGTATATCTGGGGCATTAGGGTCTGGGGTGGGAGTGACTGGTTTACTAGGATTAAGTAGAGTACAGATGCCTTTCCAGAATTTTTGAGGATTTGTTTTGTTATTGTTTTGGAGTATGACGTAGTAATTTTGTCAATCAGAGATGATAAGCTTTTTTGCTCTGTTTCTAAGTGTTTTATATTCATTATGGATGAGGGGGGTCTTATTTTTCTGGTACTTTGTCCAGACTTTATCTCTTAGCCGCATTGTTGCTAGTGTATTTTTGGTAAGCCAAGGGGCAGTTTTAGTTTTTATTCTCTTTGTTCTTTGAGGAGCATGGACGTCTAGTAGTTTCAAGAATGTAGTATTGAAATGGGCAACAGTGTTATCTAACGGTAGTGTTTTTAGACAATTCCAGTTTATAGTTTTTAGGGAGTTATTAAAGGTTGGCGAGTTAAAGTTTTTTTGATTACGGATTGTAATATAGTTGTGGGTGCGATGTAGGAGTAAGGGGAGACGGCGATTGAAGATGGGTATGTGGTCAGAAAGGGGACTGGGAAGAGCTCCACTGCCTGAGAAATAGTGGGGATGAGAGACTAAAATCCAGTCCAGAATACTGCCACTGGAGAGATTTTTTGATGGGCATGTTATAGAGGAGATTAGTTGGTTAAAATTATGTAGGTTGATGTTAATTGGGTTTCTGGTAGACTGAATGGATTCCCAATTAATACTCATGTCACCTAAGATTATTGTTTCATAGCTAACATTGTTGGTAAGCTAGGAGAGGATGTCTTCGAGTGTGGAAATATTATCCCCTGGGGGGATGTAGAGTGAAGCTATACATATGTGTTTGTGTTTGTTAACTTGAAGTAGTGTTATGAGTAGCTCAGCGTTATTAAATTGAGGAGTAGGTTTGTTATAGGGGGTAACTGACAAAGAGGTTGAGTAGAGTAGAGCTACTCCTCCACCTTTTTTGTGAGACCTGTCTCTTCTGATGATAGAATAGTTTGGTGGGAGTATTTCAGAGTCTTTTATATCGGGTTTTAACCATGTTTCTGAGATGGATAAGATGTTTGGTTTATATTGTGTTAGCCAGGCATGGAGGTTTGGGATTTTGTTAACTATACTTTGAGAGTTTAAGGCGGTGAGTAGTATGGACTTATATTTGGTTGTTGAGGAGGAGGGGCCTGGGTTAGGATGGATATCGCCAGATAATAGATTGGTAATGGAATATAGAATTGGGTTGGAGTAGTAATTGGACAGTTTAGAGAGTAGATTAGTCTCTATTGTGCTTTTGTAGGATTTAGAGACTATTATGTGTGTAGAGTGTTTCTGAGTGGTAATAAGTTTAAATGGAAAAAGTAGAAGGTTTTTTATAGGGCAAAGATGGGGGGAATTGGGATGTTTGAGTGTGGTAGTGAGGAGATAAGATGGTTAGTTATATGGAAGGTTTGGGAGTGGTGGGAATAACTGGGTTGTCTGAGGTAGTAGAGATAGGTTAAAGTAAGGAGTAGAGTTAGTAACAAGGAGAAGAATGGGGGTTTTAAAGGCATGATGAAAAGGAGCTAACAGTAGTTATTAAGTAGCAGTTGAATTATATGTGGAGGTGGGAGAGAATTGTATGTAAAGAGCTATTAGTAGACAAATAGAGGTTAAAGTGTGAGAATTGTGAAGGATTGGGGGATGTGGTATGGGAGTGGGAGTTGGGATGGTGAATGATTATAATTGGTTAGGTGATAAGCCTATGAGAGGTAAATTAAATTAATGTTGGTGGGAAAATAGGAGTGGGAGTTTGCAGAGTATTGGAGGATGATTGGTTTGTAATTTTGGGGGTTGTGGTTATGGGGGGATAAAGGTAGAGATGCTGGGGGTGGGTGAGATTTGGGGGCAGGGTAGGGGAGCAGAGTGAGCCCGAAGGGTGAACAGAGCGGGAAGAACCAAGTGATCAGGAGAGTATCGAAAACCTATCAGTGGAGTGCTGAATAGCAGAAAGGTAAGTGGAGGGGGCCTAGGATTAGTGGGTTGGAATGGACTAAAATGAAATAAGAGAGAGAGAGAGAAAGAAGAAAAGTTAGAGTTTAAAGAGAATGTTAGAGTAAGTGAATAGAAGTAGATATTAGTGGGGAGATGGTGCCATCTAGTGGACAAATGCAGAATTGCACCTAAGTACACCAGGGCTAACCCAGGTCTGGGTTGGACTGAAGGGAGAAGGGCGCAAGAGAAGTCAGGGGACTAGGTGAGGGGGAAGAATGGAGATAGAAGAATAAGAGGGGTTAGGCTGCTGGCTTTCCTGGCAGGAGCAAACTGAACACCTAGCAGGGCTTACAGACTATGGTATTTCAAGGCTAGGCAGCAAAATACACATACTTCCTTGGATTCCTCTAGGAGAAGCTTGGTAGAGGCAGCAAGGTTTGTTGAAATTGCTTAGAGCAATTGGCTGAGAATGTAGAATATTAGTGTAGGTGTAGGTGTCCACCCAGGCTTAATCGCAAGGGATAAGTCAGGGTGAAAGTTCCTTGAATTCCTCTAGGAGAAGCTTGGTAGAGGCAGCAGGGTTTGTTAAAATTGCTTAGAGCAATTGGCTGAGAATGTAGAATATTAGTTTAGTTGTAGGTGTCCACCCAGGCGTAATCACAAGGGGTAAGTCAGGGTGAAAGTTCCTTGGATTCCTCTAGGAGAAGCTTGGTAGAGGCAGCAGGGTTTGTTGAAACTGCTTAGAGCAATTGGCTGAGAATGTAGAATATTAGTTTAGGTGTAGATGTCCACCCAGGCGTAATCACAAGGGGTAAGTCATGGTGAAAGTTCCTTGGATTCCTCTAGGAGAAGCTTGGTTGAGGCAGCAGGGTTTGTTGAAATTGCTTAGAGCAATTAGCTGAGAATGTAGAATATTAGTTTAGGTGTAGGTGTCCACCCAGGCGTAATCGCAAGGGGTAAGTCAGGGTGAAAGTTCCTTGGATTCCTCTAGGAGAAGCTTGGTAGAGGCAGCAGGGTTTGTTGAAATTGCTTGCCCCTTGCAAAAAGGTGGGATGCAGTCTAGGATTGAGACTTACCTTATATACTATAGGGACAGTACGTTTGATATTCGGTGACAATGTCAAATCTGCTGAAGGCAATCATCAGATTCAACATTGTTACCTACTTAATATGCAGGAATTTGACTGTGACATTCAATGTTCTGAACAGTTTTTTTTAATTCAGATTTCAAGATTTTGATATATATGGATATATGTGTGCGTGTGTGTGCGTGTGTGTGTGTGTGTGTGTGTGTGTGTGTGTGTATATATATATATATATATATATATATATATATATATATAAAAATATATAGCCTATATTATATATATCCCCTCTCCTTTCTTCTATGCTCTCTACTTATCTGCTGCTTAAATATTGCTTTTTGTAAATTTTTCATTTCTAATGCTTCTAACTTTGTCAAATTTGCCTCCTTCCCTTGCTATCTGTTTTCTCTCTTACATTTTGACGCATTTGACTTTTATATTTTGACATTTTTTGATTTTACATTTTGACTCACTTGATTACTTGATTACTATTTTTGCAATTGTACCCATACGTTTTACATTTATTTTTATATATATTCTGCATTTTTTTCCACTGAAAAATTTGGTTTACCTTAGGTGTATATATTGTGCTAATTTATTGTGCTGTTTTAGTCTCTGTTTCTGGGCCCCCCCACCCCGTGACTCTGCTGAAAATAGGCTAACGCCCAGTCGAACTATCCCAGTTAACAAAAGTAAATAAATGAATAAATAAATGAGTATATGTGCAACAGAAGGACATGTCATTCCACATATGATTTGGATGACAGTTGCCATGATGTCCCACTGGTATGATCTGGTCTTGTTTATCACGGGTTTGGCAATACTGATGCCATGTGGAATCATATACAGGTATATCCTATGTATGTGCAGCCCTCCTTTTCTAACTGCATCAAACAGCAATGTAACATTAATCTGGACACATTGATACAGATAACATTCTTTAACAGTACATTATGCTGTGTTTGCTGTATTTAGCATTTCCAAATCTATTACATGCTGACATCAGTTTACACCTTCTGCAAATAGTTCAATGTACATGTGTGTGCACATATTCAAATACATAATGACACAGCTATATCATTGACTTATCATTGATGTGCTATAATGATGCACACAGGAGTGTCCTCTGCTCAGTAATGAGCAGGGTGATTGACATACATGTGCATTTATTTATTCAACATTTGCAGGACATTGCAGGACAGTATATTTCTATGTGCTTGAAATTCTTTGCCTTCTTACCTATGCGTGTTGATGTTACATGGTTGCACATTACAGTGCAAGTGTGTTTTATACATGGTGAGTTCTGTGGACATCAGTAATCAATCTGGCCATTTGACATACATTTTCCATTTGGTTAAATATATTTCTTTTAGGCTTCTACAACACTCTGTGTGTTGTACACATGCAGTTGCAGAGTGTGTCAACTAATGTTGTCCTGCTTTACACTGATGTGGGCCCAGGTTGTCCATCTCCCTTCCACCTTCATATTTCTGTATTATATTTTGCATATATGTTTGTCTTTGTTGTGATTATTGACCATTGCCATGTAGTATTAGTTTGACACAGTGAACATGTGCCGACTATATGGCCATTTTAAGATGCAGGACATCTGCACACAAGTCAATGGCTATTGCTTAAAATACATCTTTACTCTCATTATACTTTTGCGTTAACCAGTGTACTTTGTTGGCATTGGTGTGCACAGCCTGCGATACTTATTAAGTTGTAGTGCTATATTTTTATAAATATTATTACATGACATTGGTGTGTGTATGTGTATTGACCTTGCTTTCATGTACATTCAATTTAGGCCACTAACACTCATACATACACATCTACACTTGTATGTTTCTTTTGACATGGCATATGTGTGTAACATACACTCATGCCATTTGTTTGGGTTGTGTATGCCTTACTGTGTATGTAGCAGACATTTTGTTGCTTTTTCTGCAGTACTTCTGTTTGACAATGTGCTTGGTTGTTTGCCTTTTGAATGCACAGTCGTAGGTTTGGTCCTGTCCTGTGCTAGAATTATCTAGCATTGTTAGACCTGCATTTGCGCATCTGTGATGTTGTTTGGTTTACATCTGCAGTGCTGACAGCTTAGTTGAATATGCGTTTATTTATCGAAAGTATATTGTGATCCTAATGTAGTACACATCAGTCATTGGTCAAACACATCCGGGTATGATTGCCACACAGTTGGTGACATGTAATGTGATGCTGTATAGGTAGACATGTTCTTCTGCATTTCCCCATGGCTGGTATGCATCCCCATCCTGTATGACAATTTTCCTTTTCCTGTTTTGTACAGTGTGCTGTATGTCTAACTTACCTGACCTTACTGTTTTTTTTTTCAACCTTTGTCTGTCTTGTGATGTGATATTTGTTCTATGGGTATATCTTTATTTTTATTTTTATTTATTTTTATCTGCTGTGATGTCCTTCTCTTCCTGTTTCCCTATGTTTACATTTCCTTCTATTCATTAATAATATGGGGCCTATTCCCGGCAGAAAAAAAAATCCCGTGCCTTTCTGACTTTCCCTCAGATTTTCCTATTCCAGTATCCCTCTTGTGTGTCCCACTTCTTCATCCATCTTCCACATCTTTTTTTTATCTCCCACTTTCCTTGGGTGTGTGGGTTACTTGTGTTCCTCACACAAGTCCTGCACCCATTGTTAGCAAATGTTAGGTGTGGTGATGTGGCCCTGACTGCCCTTCACCTGTATTAATTTTTTTTATTAGAAATGTTACAGATTCTGTCAGACTCCATAAGTGCAAGCAGGTATATTTTATTAGTATTTGACTTACAGATAGATCTACAGCTGTAAAATAACCAGACTGGGATCGACGTTGTGCAATGACTTTAATGGAAAAAACGGACAGCCAGTAATCCATAGAATAAAAACAGAAATCTCTTAGTGCTTTCACCCACATATACAAAGGGCATCATCAGAGTAAATCCACAACCTTTTCCAACCTCTTTTAAAGTAAAACATACACACGCCCCCACTCAATCAACCAATCAAAACAATGTCTAAAAACTCATTTATTAATAATATCTAATGCTATAAAAAAAATTTATAAAACATTTATAAAAACAGTTGTATGTATTTATATACACAAATTCATGTTTTTATATTAGTAATTTGTTTTTAAACGTAATTACACCTGTATGAACATTGAGTAATTCCATAAAATTTCTATAAATATGTATATTGTATTCTATTTCAGGCATTTAGTTAACCCTGTGTACCATAGACTAAATACTACTATTGTCAATAAAACTTAAGTATATGTGAACTTGTTCAATATTGAAATATAGTAGTTAAAACTTTTTATATACATTGTGACCTACATTTTAAGATACTCGAAAGTGATATATGTTCGTTAATTCCTGGAGACCTAGACGCATTAAGTCTGAGTTGCCAAAGACATTCCTTTACCTCCAGCAGTGTCTTGGCATCTCCTCCTTTATCACTATGTGGAACCCTATCAATAACAAAAAATAAAAACTTTTTGTAGTTGTTACAACCTAAACTATATACATATAAAGCGTTGGTAGTTTTTTTATTTTTTATGTCTCTTACATGTTCTAGTATTCTTAGTCTTAGCTTTCTAATAGTTTTACCTACATAAAATGTAGGACAACTTAAACATGTGGGAAGATAAACTACCATTTTAGTGTTGCAGTTGCAAAACCCAGGACTTCTAATAGTTTTGCTATAATTGTGAACTGCAACATATGGTCCATTGTTAATGTATTTACATATACTACATTATCCACATTTATTCATCATAGAATTTTTGTATACATTTTGATTATCAACTGTCTCCATAATTTCCTTTAAATTTTTCCCTCTACTATATGTAAAAGTTGGAGGACTTCCCACTACCGTAGTTATATCATTGGTGAGAACACTGCACCAAGTGTCAAAAATAATGTTTGATGGTTCCACTATATGCATTGTATGGCAGGACCATCGCGTGTCTCATACTGTTTGTTTTTTTGTCCACAGTGGCCTTTGCTAAACCATCTTTTAATATTGGTTTATACGCTGTCTTCCTTTTCTGCAGTACCTCTAACATAATATTATTTAAAATATCTTGTGGATAACCTCTTTCTAATAACATGTTAATTAATTTTAACCTCTTTCTAATAACATGTTAATTAATTTTTTAACTTCTAAGTCATACAAAACATCATCACTGATAAGTCTCGACAACCTAACCATTTGTCCTTTCATTATATTCTTTTTTTTGATAAAATGGATGGCAACTTTGAAAATGTAAAAATGAGTTGGAAAATGTTTTTTGTATGGTATATATTGGATATTAAACCACCATTTTCCTTATCTTTAATTAACAAAATATCCAAAAAGTCACATTTATCTGCATGTATTTTGTGAGTAAATTTCAAAAATGTGGTACTGTTTTCCAGGATGTGTACAAAATCTTCAATCCCTTCCACAGTACCATTCCAAAAAATTAAAATATCATCCAAAAATCGCAGATATAATGCAACATTCTGCATATATTGTGATGTAAATACATAATTGGTTTCCCAATCCACCAAGACAAGGTTGGCATATGAGGGTGCACATTTTGCCCCCATAGCCACACCAGTGATCTGCTTAAAGTATTCAGCCTCAAAGGTGATATAGTTGTTATTAAGTACCATATCTGTCAGATCAACAATCAAACTTTGTTTCAAAGTGTGTAGTGTACTATATTTTCTGAGGCTATTGTTGAACATCTCCAATCCCAAATCATTTGGTATGATGGAAAATAGATTGACCACATCAATCATCACTAATAAATATCCGTCATCCCAGGGAGTGTTCCTAATCACATCCAAACAATGCCAAGAGTCCTTTAACACATGTGGTAGATTTTGAAAAATTTCCTTACAATAAAAGTCAACAAAAGATGCCATAGTCTCGGTCTTAGAACCCTTAGCAGAGACTATTGGACGAAATGGTGGATTATTGATATTCTTGTGAATTTTGGGAATACCAAATATGGAAGGGATGACCCGTGAACAAACAGTCAAGTACTCGTATTCAATTTTGTCCAATATTCCATCCATAAGCCACTCATACACCTGCCAATCCAATTTCATATAAGCTCTGTTGGCATCATATTTTGAAACCCTGATGTAGGTGGATGTGTCATTTAGCAATTCTAACATACTACTAGAGTAGTCAGTTTTAGTCATAATGACCACACCACCCCCTTTATCAGGTTTCATCACTCTGTACATATCAGAGGATGTTAAATTGTGGAGACAAAACCTTTCTCCAACAGTCAAGTTGTCAATTATATTGTTGCAATCCCTTAGGTGTCTTCTCAACTGTGTTTCACATAACTGTTCAAAAACATGTATAGTTGGATTGTTTGGAGGAATAAATGTACTTTTTCTTTTCAATACTGGTACATAATGTGTGGGTTGACTATTTTGGTTTGAAAAATACATTTTCAAATTCAGTTCTCTTGTGTAGAGTTTTAAGGAAATTAATATTCTCGCTATCTCATGTCTGAAAGACGGTACAAAAGAAAAACCTTTTGCAAACAGTTTGCAGTAATCATCACTTAATGTCAAGTCACTGTAGTTGTAAATACAAAAACTACCCTTTTTAATCATGTTAAGTTGTTGTTGTCAACCTTTTTGTTCCACTCCACTTCCAAAATTATCACTGTCAAGTTCTCTATCAAAATGTAAATCAAATATACTGTTGATACTACTGTTGTTAATGTCTTGCCTAAATAAACCAACTTCAAATTCATTTGATTTAATACAACTGTTAGAATTAATAAAACATTCACAACTGTAAGTAGACAAATTAAATTTATCAGTCCCATCAAAAACTGAGGCGTCAACTTTAGAGACATTAGTGGTAATATCTAAGTCTCCAAATAAAGGGGTTTCAATGTTGATTAATTGTTCCCTTGTGACCATCTCCGCCTCGCGTATTGGTTCTGTCCTCTGACATTGTCCACATTCAATTGCACCCTCCCCTGTTGGCACTCGCATATCCATTGCGAGCGTCTCACAGGTAAATGTTCTAAAAAATGTCCATTGTCATTAGTATTATCATTGAATACATCTTGTTCAGCATGGGTATCAGCTACTTCATTGTAATTATTGTCCAAAGAATGAGTCTTATCACGCCCAAACAGTCTCTCAGAACTGTTATGTAGTACTTTATAGGCCTTAAAATGTGCATACGCTTTGTTATGGGTGTAGTCATACGTGTCTCTATTCAATTTTTTAGTTTTGTTCTCCAACCCCTTTTTTACAAAAACATCCATGTCATTCAAAATATTATCATATTTATGTTTGTTAAATTCAAATAACAAGTCTTTAGTAATGTTACTATTTAATACAGCCAGTTCATTTTTTAATGCTTCTATCTTAACAGAATTGTTACGTAAAATGATTTTCATAAGGTCTATACCTGTGTTGTCAAACAATGCCAATAAATCCTGGAATATTTCCAAATCCTCGTCGAAGCCCATGGGTAACCCGAATACCCTTAAGCCCTTCGGCACTTGCTTCAACTCGATAGATCTTTCCAAAAATACATTAACCATCTGTAGAGATTTAAAACCTCTCAGTTTTTTTCTCAAATTCCAAAAGCTGTGAACGTATAGACCCATTACCGGCTGTATTTGTAACTTCCTGTCTAAAACTCATAGTGGGAGGATTTAACAAGTTAAAAAAATTACCTCCCTTTTGATTGTATGAAAGTGTTTGACTGGTGTTACGAGGTGAATCCATAGTGTTAGTGCCAGTTAAAACTCTAGTACTGGTAGTCGGAGGCGTATGCAAAGTATATAATTCTGCCTGGGACTCAGTCAATGTGACATCCAAATTGTTATTCATATGTTCGTTTTGGCCAGCACTATTTCCTTTAATGGTAGCTTTTTCCTGCATTAATTTAACCAACTTTTGAGTAATGTCTATATATTGAGTCATAAGCTGCTCCATGTCGGTCCCCCAAAAAAGGCAAAGAAGAATCGTCGGTCCCCGCTTGGAAAACAGAGTGTTCACAGAAGTGCAGCAAGTACAAATGAACATAAACTTGTGAAATAACCAGACTGGGATCGACGTCGTGCAATGACTTTAATGGAAAAAACAGACAGCCAGTAATCCATAGAATAAAAACAGAAATCTCTTAGTGCTTTCACCCACATATACAAAGGGCATCATCAGAGTAAATCCACAACCTTTTCCAACCTCTTTTAAAGTAAAACATACACACGCCCCCACTCAATCAACCAATCAAAACAATGTCTAAAAACTCATTCATTAATAATATCTAATTCTATAAAAAAATTTATAAAACATTTATAAAAACAGTTGTATGTATTTATATACACAAATTCATGTTTTTATATTAGTAATTTGTTTTTAAACGTAATTACACCTGTATGAACATTGAGTAATTCCATAAAATTTCTATAAATATGTATATTGTATTCTATTTCAGGCATTTAGTTAACCCTGTGTACCATAGACTAAATACTACTATTGTCAATAAAACTTAAGTATATGTGAACTTGTTCAATATTGAAATATAGTAGTTAAAACGTTTTATATACATTGTGACCTACATTTTAAGATACTCGAAAGTGATATATGTTCGTTAATTCCTGGAGACCTAGATGCATTAAGTCTGAGTTGCCAAAGACATTTTCCAAGATTACTGTGATAATTAGAGTTTTATATAGAAATTGCATACTTTAGAAGTAATTGGTGATGGCTCCATAATATTTGGCTTTCTACCCTGTGGACAAAGTAGATTATTAACTGTTTAAATGAACATTTGCCACTTGTTCATGTTAAACCTATCTTTCTAGGAAGCACTATTTTCTGAAAGGGGTGTACAGTTACTCACAATATAATGTTGTATTAATGGATGTTACTTTTATCATGCTTTCATATACCAGATTATTTAACAATTTTCCATTGATTTTTCTTTTCATTTCCTTTACCCATATCTTTCAGCAGAAAAGGGATAAAGACCACCCCCACAGTGATAAGGATGGGTGGAATGTTAAATCACTTTTTTGTCCCTCTTTTCTGGTGATGGGCTTCTTCTGGTATGGTAGCATAATTGGATTAAACTCTAACTGATTATAATACTTTAGCTTGAGCTGCATCTAGAAAAAAGGGCTCAGGTGGATCAGGACTTTAAATATATCCCTTGAATAGTATAGTGGAATTGTATGGAGCAATGGAACATTGGCGAAGGCAGGATCAGAATATTAATTTCACTGAGGGTTATTGCATGCAAAGTTTGATAGATATGGATCATTGAACGTTATCCTGTACTAAAATATTTTGCAATTGTAGGTAAAGGTCCTCAGTGCTATAGAGCATTGTAGATTACTGCATGTGTTAACTGATAATCTCATTTATGTGGTTTAGACTGATTTCTATAGTTTAAACATAACTTTTGTTTAATAAAATTATTAACAAGTGTATTATTTCCACTGTTAGAATAATGTTACGTAATCAAACTTTAGCAGCACGGCAAGGAGAACATATGATACTTCCTGTAGTGTCACTCACCATTTCAAACAACCATCAGGTTTCTCTGACTGAGCATAAGTGGTTGAACTCTACCCAAGGGAGTTTTGAGTTTTTAGCTCAGGGGGTAAACCTGAAACCTTCCTTTTTTGGGAGGGTGTTAACCCAGTCACCTGGCTTACAGTAGTCTGACACCTGGATGGCAGGCAGTGACCTCACCTAGGAAGAGTATAAAGTCAGTTTCTTGGAATGTGGTAGAGAGCTTGCACCCTATAAGCAGGGCTGGCATTCAACAGAGAATTAAACATGAAAAGGCACATATAGTGTACTTGCAAAAAAACAAACTAGAAGTGCAAGAGGCACATAACTTTAACTCACATAAGCATTGCACTTTTGCGGAACATCACAAACCAGAGGAAGGAAAAAGATGAGCCCTCATATTGGGCCACAAGTCTTTATCAGTAACAACATTGAACACCCTGGCAAGTTGTAGGGGATGATGGGTAATTTAGAAGTTTATTATTAATAATGACAGATTGTTGTTAAGAAATGTGTATGCACACAATAAGGATGATAAGTCATTTTTTGAAAATTTTCTACAGATATGGTGGGACTCTGCAGCTTGGTCCCCCTTTAGTACTCTAATAGTGAACTTCATTCTGGTGCTGGACAAGTGGAAAGAAAGATTATTCAGTGGGAATGAGACCCATCAGTAGAGTCAGAGTATAATATGTTTATGGATGAGTGAAGAAGGCTGGTTGAATGTGTGGAGGGAATGGCATCCCAAAGAGATTTTTTTCTGATTTTCCCTAGAAATTTATCCTAACAGGGTAGCAGATTGAACTATATAGCTACCCTGCTTCATAATAGGGAAAAAGGTCCACACAGGTAACCATTTGAAATGTCTGTACTCCCTAGAATGTGTTCTGAAATATGGAGACTGAATGACTGAAAGAACAGACTTACATATATTAAGTCCAAGAAGCCATTTCTCGGAATATTCCCTCTTCTCTAAGGTATGGAGATCTCTGAGTTGTTATATATATATATATAAGTTTTGGGATGTGGGATGCTTGCCCATCTGCAAAAAGAAGTTTTAAAGATATCTTTGAAATTCGGTCTTCTCCTGAGTTGTCTTTTTTTATGGATTTTTGGCATTTTGAGTGCCAACATTTCAATAGAGAGCTGTCTACAACACTCTAATCCATGAAATAAGTATCTCAGACCATGCTCTCATCTCCTTAGTTATTAGCCATGAAGATCAAACTCACAAAATAGGAAATTGGAGGAGGGCATCTTACAAATGGTGTTCTAAGAATGATAGGGAGATACTTAATACAGTGGTGGGTGATGTCCTTCAGAGAAACACGACATCAGATGTCAGTTATTCCTACATTTGGTAGAAGGGCTGTAAGATGGCAGTCAAAGTGGAACTCATGGATCATGATAGATTAAGGTGGGAAAATAAGCAGAATATTATTGCCTGGGAGTATTCTACCTGAAAGGAGATCCAAGAATTTCTTGTGCATAAAAATGATATTGAGGAATTGAAGGACAAAGAGTTTTAATCTACCTAACCTTGATGTCCGTAACTAAAGCAGAGTCCAAACTCCAAAGAAAAGATAACTTTTTGTGGCTGAAGTTGGAAGGTAATCTTAAATATATAGCATGGCTCTTTAAACACCTCCACCAGAAACATTCAGTTAGAGCAATAATGACTGAATGTGGTCAGAGGCTGACAAGAGACAAACTGATAAGGCAGGCTTTAAGGGAATATTATAGCACACTCTACAGTAAAAGGGGAGGAGATCTAGTCTCAAGTTGAGACTTTGTAACATATACAAGTACCCCATTAATGAAAACAGAGAATGTGGCTTTGAATTGCCCTGCCTTGCAGATGGAAATGACAAGAGCCATTGTAAGTTTGGGGTCACATAGATCCCCAAGGATTGATGACTCTTCAAAAGAATTACATGAAGTGGGAAGAAAGTGCCTCAGCCCTATGTTGACAAAAGTCTTTAATAGCAAACATTGCAGTCTTGATAGAGTAATGATTGTAGCCAGGCTCCATTGAAAGTTATACCGAAGACTGAAGAGTGATACCTCCATCCAAATGGTTTTCTTCCTATTTCCCTTAGAATAGAAAAGTGGACACTAAAATTCTATCCAAAGTCTTAGCTATGCAGCCAGAGCTTAAAGGTACCCCATTTGCTTGGTGAAGAGCAAAGAAGATTTATAAAGGATAAGGAAGTATTCCATAATTGGTTAGAGATCTCATCTTTTCTCTACAAATATGAAAAAGCATTCTGTGAGGCTGGCCTAGTACTTCGTGACATCTGTAAGGTGTTTGGCACAGTAGATTGAGACTTTCTTTTCCAAGTACTGCAAAGACACAGCTGTAGTGAACACTTTACTAATTTGGTAAAAAGGCTATACTCCTTACCCACTTTTACAGTAATGTTCAATGGAGGCCTATCCAGCCCAGGAAATGTAGAGAGAGGCACCAGACAGGGTTGCCCACTCTCCCCTTCTCATTTGCTATTGGTCATCGAGGAATTGGAACATCAGGTACATACCTAAACAGCAGAGGCCTCCAAAGCAGACACCCAAACAACTGCTACCTCAAGACACCCCACAAGCAACACATAAACCACAAAAGCAGTGTGCAAAGCAGTCACAGCCCTTAAGGCCAAATACAACACCAAACATACTTGTCATAGGTGACTCCATAGTCAGACACACTGACGTCCCACTCACCAGGCTGAACAAGGAGAGGGTCACAGTAAGCTGCCTATCGGGCGCTAGAATCCGCCACATAACACAAGCACTCGGGTCACTCCATGGCAAGTACAAATATGACACAGTCATTGTCCATGCTGGTGTGAACGACCTGAGACGCACCTCCCTGGACTACATGAAAAAGACATAGAGGAGCTCTCTGATTATGTAGCCCAGGCAGGTATGACCCTAACCCTGAGCAGTATCCTTCCTTCACCAAGAATGATGCCACAATATAGAGACAAGATGATCAGCTTTAACAATTGGCTTAATGTCTGGTGTCATTCAAAGGGGATCCAGTGTCTGTCTGCCTGGGATGACATGCTTGACAAGCCACGCTGCTCGCAAGGGACGGCTTGCACCTGTCACCCTGGTATTCCGGATATTGGCTAAGGCTCTTGCCACCCCATAGTGCCTTTTTTAGGCAAGGCTCAAATTCTAAACCTACCACCCTAGAAAACAAAAATGGGAAGAAACTGAGGGTAATGCTGCTCAATGCCAGAAGTCTAAATCTCAAAATGCACGCACTCGAGGCCCTTCTCAGTATGGAGAACATCGATGTCTGTGCTGTAACTGAAACCTGGTTCAAGGCTCCTGAGAGCACCCCGGCACTATTAGGTTTTACCTCATATCATGCGTTCCGGCCCCAAAACCCGGACCACACCACAAAAGGAGGGGGTGTATCCATATTCATAAAGGATACTCACACCTCCAGGTTGGTGGCAACGCACGAAAGCTCGGAAACCATCCAGGTGCAACTAACCATAGGCAAAACTGCTCTACAAATTGTAGCATGCTACAGGCCACCCTCTCAAACTCAGGAACCCCACACAGCCTTCCTGAAGACACTGGAGGGTATAAATGTATCTCCAAACACCATCATATTGGGTGACTTCAACTACCCGAATATAGACTGGGAACATTACTCAAGCCCTAACTTTCTAGCCCAGCGGTTCCTGGAGTTCATAAATTCAAATGCCATGGAACAGCTAGTCACTGTTCCCACGAGAGGAGAAAATATACTAGATCTCATTGTCACAAACATGGGGACAAAATGCTCCACACCGGAAGTATATCCCTCATTGGTGAGATCTGATCATAAACTAATCTCACTGGAAATCCACATCCCGCCCCCACCCCAAGCAAAAGACCATAGTGAAGAACTTCTCTAAAGCAAACTTCACACTACTCAAGACTGGTGTGGTATCCTTCAAGGCCCCTGAGCCAGAGGAAACCACAACCCAAGCTGCGAAAGCCCTTACAAATGCCTTCTATGAACACCTCCAGGACTGCATGGATCAGGCAATCCCAAATAAAACCAAGACTCTTTCCACAAAGGGCAAACGTCCAGTCTGGTGGACCCCAGCCATTAACAAACTTTACAATAAGAGGAGAAAGCTATTACATGATAGAACAAAATCCATAAAAGGGAAGTCACCCTGATCATTATTAGTAAAAAATACGAGCACTCATAAAATCAACTAAGGCCAATTTTGAGAGAAAAATTGCCATGGATTCAAAGGACAATCATAAGGCCTTTTTCAGCTATGTTAGGAACCTGGGTGGAAACTCCCAGATATGCTCAGAATTAGTCCAAAATGATACAAAAATCACTGAACCCACAGACATTGCCAACATACTGGCAGACAGGTTCAGTGCAAACTTCACCTCCCTCTCCCCTAAAGGAGAGATAACTATCCCAGCCGAGTGTAGCCTCCCGGACATCTCAAATGCGCAGGTGAAAGCTGCTCTCTCTAAAGCTAAAACACAGCATCAATGGGACCGGATGGTGTCCCCGGCTGTGTGCTACACGAGCTAAATGAGGAATTAAACCCGCACATAAGGCAGCTGTTTAATCTTAGCCTTACCACAGGATACGTGCCCAAGTAGTGGCGACGGCAACTGTGGTCCCACTCCACAAAGGCGGTGCCTCTACGGACCCTGGTAATTACCGCCCATAAGCTTAACAAGTCTAGTCTGCAAAGCTATGGAGAGGATCATAATGGAGCTCATAAACAAAGATATAGGGGACTTGCAGACATTGGACCCGACCCAGTTTGGCTTTGTCAAGGGAAGATCATGCCTTTTGAACTTGGTTGACTTCTTTGAAACAGTCACCAAGGCCATTGATGAGGGAAAGGCAGTCCATACAGCCTACCTTGACCTTGCAAAGGCTTTCGACACAATACCCCACTCGGGTATTGTAGAAAAACTTACCAGCTTAAATGTAAACCCATATGTCACAAGATGGGTTGCAAACTGGCTTAAGGACAGAACCCACAGGGTTAGAGTTGCTGGCGCTGTGTCAGACTCCAAGCCGGTCACAAGTGGTGTCCCACAGGGCTCGGTCCTTGGCCCCTATTGTTTGGCATCTACTTCTCAGAAGTACAGGCCAACATGGGAGGACTTTGGCTGACAAAGTTTGCAGACGACTGCAAACTGGGCGCCATAGTGGAAAGTGCATCGGACACGGATATCCTTCAGAAGGGACTCACGGAAACAGATAGCTGGTGCCAGAGCCATGGCCTGAAGTTAAACGCCAAAAATGTATAGTCATACCCTTCAGGAAAAACAAGGTAACCCCAAGCTACCATATAGGTGGCAATCCACTAAGCACAGAAGAGGTTATCAGGGACCTGGGGACCCAGGTTGACAGTGGCCTTTCTTTGACACTCACATTGCTAAAGTGGTTAGAAAGACCTTCTACATTGCCCACCTGATCATGAAGGGATTCACATCCAGATCTAGTGAGGTCATTGTTCCCTGTACTCTTCACTTATCAGACCAATGATCGAGTACAATGCCCCATTCGGGATGTATCTCACCCGACATCTGCAGCAATTGGAGAGACCCCAAAAGTTCCTCACCAAAAGGATAAAGGGACTCCAAAATCTGTCATATGCTGCCAGATTGAAGAAACTCCAGCTCTATTCAGTCGCATACCGTCTGCTCAGAGGTGACATGTGCCTGACATACAAGGCCATGTCCAACCCGAATTAATGGACATGCTCCACCTCAAAAATCCAAATCCACCAAAACCACTAGAGCAAGCGACTTAAACCTTAGCACGGATATAAATAGGACGTGCTGGAGGGATAGATTTATCACTCAGAGACTCCCTATGCTGTGGAATAAAATCCCGGTCCATGTGAGGCAGAGCACCTCGCTGACTCTGTTCAAGAGAAATCTAGACCTGTGGATGGGAGATCGTAGGTTTACCCCAGGAATCATCTCTGTGTCACTGCTGGACAGAGGCACAACAAACTAATGGGCACAGTATTTTTTCATATAAGGGTAAGCCACAATAATTTGGGCTAGGCTTATAAATGCCTTAGGGCAGATAGCCTAGTATAAACCTATGAACCTATGAACCTAATCAGTCTCTGGAACTTTTAGGTGTGGGAGCTAATAAACAGGATGGAAAGAATCCTTTCCTTTCATTTTCAGAATATTTTGCCCTACTCAGCATAGGACTTTCAAAAGCTTTAGATAAAGTCCAAAAACCTTTGCAATATTTTGGAAGAACTTTGAGTTTAGAGTGCAATATGTTCAAATCGATAGTAATAACATGTGGAATAAGAGGCTTTGAGATTGGAAATTTGAGTTTTCAGGGTATACAGTTCATCCAGCAAGCAAAATATCTGGGCTACAAATTTGGAGATGTTACTCAGAGACAATGAATTATAAGCTAGACAATTTAAAGAAAAAAGGTGGTCGATCTGCTACCTATGTTATCAAAAGAGAGGGCATTCCAGACAATGATATTGCCTCACAGTTTTTAGCAAATGAGAAATACATTTGCACCAGCCTCCCACCTGGTATTGAAGTTGATCCAAGATCTTGTTGATAAATTTATTTTGGGTGATACTAAAAATACAAGGATATCAGTAGTGAAAGCATACCTCCCTTAGTTCTATGGTGGTTTGTGAATCCTACATGTAGTCAGTTATGTGGTTAAATTACCTAATTAGCAAACTGAATGAGCGAAGACAAAAAGTTCAAGAAGGGGGAGGGGATAAATCTGACAGATGTCATACTAAGGTTTCCTTGGGAATGACTAATGCAGATTCACGAAGAATGTCTAAAGGTTGTAGGGTTAGCTTGGGGCACATGGCCAACTAATATCATATGGCAACAGCCAGAAAGAAATGGGTCAATATCCAAGGCCAGTGCAAATAGATGGATAACTAAAGGCATTAGACAATGACCCCAGTTAACATCACTATGACCTTCTACAGTACATTAAGAGTATGGATGAACAGGAGCTGCTGTTTAATTTGGGAATATAAGACTGGTTTGCTTATACCCAAACCCATCAGACTAAAAGGACTAATAATATCCAACACCCAATGAAGCATAAGAGAGTGATACAGTGGCACATATGGGACACTATCAACTCAGATAGGGCAAGTACTATTTACAAAGACATTTGGGAATACAAAGCAGATGCAATAAAGTATTTTATGCAGATGAGATAGTACAGATAAGAAGGAATACACCCAGAAAAAGCACTCTGGGAGAAAGCATGGAGGGCACCACTTTGCTTGAGAAGACATCCAAAATACTATGAGCAAAAACTTCATCTCTCATTTAGATGGTATCTTTCCCAACTAAGTAATGGTGAATGGGTAGGGAAGTGGATAGCTGATGCTGCAGATATCAACAAGCTGCAGCAGATAATATTCATATGTCTGGAGCTAAACAAAGATGAAGCACATCTGTGGTTTTATTAGAAGGAAGATGGAGGAGAGACTATGGATTAGTGCTGACTAGAGATGGGAGTTGTGACTCTTGGGTATTTCCCCCAAGGATACGGGGCCTTGACAAAATTATGGATGTTGTGTGGACCCTGGTCAGTGTGGCAAAACTATTGTGTGCTAAGCATTGGAAATGAACTTGAGCAATCCCTACTTATGTGTTAGCATCAGCATTTAGACAGCATTTAAATAGTCTTGCTTACTCGTTTAAACAGCTGAGTCCATCATATAGTCTTCCGCAGTATTGGTCTTGCATGGTAGGTACTATTACTCTAACAATGGTGAAGTAGTGTAAGTTTTTTAAGTACTCTTTGTCATGCAACTGAAGTTGTCGATATTTCTACAGAATTGAGGTTAGTCATGGTGTAAATAGTGTACATAATTAGCACAATAGCTGTGTTTTTTCTCTAATCGGTAACTGCTAAATCTTGTGGAAAATTATCTAAATCATGTGTATTGTTTCATCTAAATTTTCACACATTTCAAATAAAGTTCAATTTAAAAAATTACATATAGTAAATAAATAAATATTGCAAACATTCATACATTCACGTATACATGCATACATAGGTTCATAGGTTCATAGGTAGGTACTAGGCTATCAGCCCTAGGGTTTATAGGGTGGCAAAAGCCCAGCCAAAAAGGTACCCTGGCTTTTGCCACCCAAGAAAATAATTTTCTTGTGCCACTGTCGGGCAGAGCCACAGAAGTGATCCCAGGGGTGATTTTCATATTTCCGATCCAATCATCAAGATTTTTCTTGAAGAGTGCTAATGAGGAGCTTTGTTTGATACAGATAGGTAGTTTATTCCAGAGTATGGGAAGTCTCTAGGACAGGAATTTATTCCTCCGGCATGTTCTGTTTATTTTGGTGACAAGGTTTAGGTCCCTAGAGTGTGTAGCTCGGAGGGATTGGGATTTCTTTAAGTGCAGCATGTCCAACAGCTCTGTGTTTGACATAGCTTTGTATGTTAGGCAGAGATCACCTCTGTGTAGGTGATATGCGATGGAGTAAAGTTGGAGTTTTTTGAGATGGTCTGCGTAGGGCATCTATTTGAGGCCAGTAATCCTCTTTGTGAGGTATTTCTATGGCCTTTCCAGTTTTTGTAGATGTCTTGTGCGGTACATACCAAAAGGGGTGTTGTACTCTATAATGGGTCTAATGAGTGATGAGTAGAGGGGAACAATGACCTCTTTTTTTCTGGATGAGAAACCTTTTGTAATGAGGTGTGCCGTGTAGAAGGATTTCCTGACTACTGTGACGATGTGATTATCAAAGGAGAGACTGCTGTCCACCTGTGTCCCAAGGTCTCTTATCACACTTTTGGTGATAAGTATACTACCGCCTATGTTGTAGTTCATGGGTACATAGTTTTTACCAAAGGGGATGACAATGCACTTCTTGACAGTGAGCTTGAGGCCATGGCTTTGACACCAGGCATCTGTCTCAGTAAGGCCCTTTTATAGGATGTCCATCCCCAGGGATTACCTCAGTGTCACTGCTCAACAGAGGCACAGCAAAATAATGGGTATAGTTCCCCATACTAAAGGGGTGGCGTAAGCCACAAAACTATGGGCTAGGCTTGTAAATGCCCTCGGGCAGATAGCCTAGTATGAACCTATGAACCTATGAACCTATTAGGAGTTTCAATTATGGCTTCTAGTTTGCAGTCATCTGCGAACTTCATTAGCCAAAGACCTTTTGTGTTAGCCTGTACCTCAGAGAAGTAGACACCAAACAAGAGAGGACCCAGGACTGAACCCTGTGGTACTCCACTTGTCACTGGTCTGAAGTCAGATTTGGAGTCTGCTACTTTCACAATGTGGGTTCTGTCAGTGAGCCAGTTGACAACCCATCTTGTGACATAGGGATTTGTACCTAGATTAGTGAGTTTATCTATAATTCCGGAGTGGGTGATGGTGTCAAAAGCCTTGGCATGATCTAGATAGGCTGTGTGAACCACCTTAACCTCATCTACAGCTTTGGTGACTGCTTCAAAGATGTCTATCGGGTTTAGGAAACATGATCGGCCTTTTACAAACCCAAACTGGGTGGGGTCCAGAGTTTGGAGATTGCCAATGTCTTTGTTTATACGTTCCATGATGATACATTCCATGGCCTTCCAGACCAGGCTCATCAGGCTAATGGGGTGGTAGTTCCTGTGGTCTGTGGTGGCTCCCCCCTTGTGGAGTGGGATAACCATCGCTGTGCACCATTCAGCTGGCACAAAGCCTGAGGTGAGCATACAAGCATACATAAGTTAACTGTCAGCTGTAAGGGCAGAATACTTACATATACATTCTGTGTATGGATTTTCATATAAAAGGAGGGAGGCAACTATAGTGGTTGATGTCTGCCAGCTTCCCAACACCCCATTTGTATCCCCTAACATCACAAAGCCATATGGTAGGATTACCATTTGTCATGATTTCCACAGGATGCTCCCAGTCTCAGCCTTGACATCCTGCCTTCCACACAGACTCAATGAGGTGTTAATCTTCCTGGTTTTAGTGACAGCCAGCAAATAATCTTTTAAGTTTTCTATGTATCCATCCTGACAAAACAGGCAGTCACTTGTAGCCACCATTCTTATTTTTTGGAAAAGCACAAGAGAGACTGAGTGGATAATAATTAAACCAACCAGAAATTGTCTTTTTTTTTTTTATCTTTGGATAAGTGTGTGTGTTGGGAGAAGTTATTCAGCCATGATATCTGCTGTCTATTCAGTGGTTAAGTATATGTGTCTGAAGGGCCGAGTTCTGCTGTAGACATGGAAGCTGCAATAAAAGCAATTTAAATATAGTAATCAAATACAACATCAAACAAAATCAAGTGTTATTTATTTTCTTTTCCTGGAGATTAGGGAGAGAGGACAGTTTATGTATGGCTGTCAAGGGTAGCGTTCATCACAATTATGAATGTCATGTTTCAGTTATCACAAGAAGTGCTTTAAATTATATGGTAAGTGTTAAGCAGAATTGTCTGTAGTGTTTGCCAATAAGACAGCGCTAAGAACACGGGTAACATAACTGCTGTTTCAAGAACTCCATCCTGGATGGTTATGTATAATAACTGAGACATGGCTGAAACATTGCTTTATGGCTCTTGAACTTGAAATAAGGATTTGTCAATGATGTTGCTAAGTCTAGAAAATGACACAAGATCAATCGTATTCATAACTGACTACATATAATTACCCGGTAAGCAAGCCAATTACACAAGGCATGTTTGGCCTACTAGTTAGTGCTATACTATATTTAACCTTTACCAATTTATAAAAGAATAGTTCTTACTTGCACCTAAAAACATAAAGAAACTAGTTCACAAAACAGTGAGCTGATTATAAATAAGCTCAGGCAAAAAATAACCCCATTCAAGACATCAGAATATACTCCTGAAAGACCAATGTGATGCGATCATTGTCTTTAACTATAAGGCACAATTCAAAAGCAAATACTATTAGCCTGTTATAATGATGACTTAATAAAAAAGCACTGCTTTAAACCATGTGGTATACTAGAATATGTACAGAGTGACATCAGCTTTTCTTCAACATATAAAAAAATCAACAGTAAATCCACATGCAAGTATCTTCAGAGCACAGAACACATTAGGCCGGATTCACAAATGGACACATTCTGTGCAGGAACAGCAGAGCTGCTCCTGCATGCAATATGGCCACTGTGCAATCCAGGATTTTTCGCGTGCACATGTAGCCCTATACTGTTCCTGCATGGAATTCCATTCAAGATGCAAATCACCTCATTTGCTGGTGAAAGCCATGCAAATGAGGTGATTTTGTGATCCAGCAAGCTGAACAGATTCCGTATAGGAAAAGTGTCAGTGCAAAAATGCATTCGGCTAGTAGCCGAATACATTTTTGCATCTGACAAAAAGGAGGGATGACAGCTCATGAAAAGCATGTATTATGTAGAACAGACAAGCCAATGGCCAGGTATAAGGCCATTGGCATTAAAAGCTACATATTTTTTGTAAAAATAAAACTTTTATTTTTTTGTCCGATCTCGGCCATTTAAGCTAAGGGCAGTGGTGCACAAACAAGTGGGTGCCGAAAATTAAAAAAAAAAAAAAAAAAAACGGAAAACTGCCATTTAACAGAACTATGCATTCTGCCAATATAATCAATGGCAGGCAGAATGTAAACAAGACAACGGAGCACGGGTTGCCAAGGGGGAAAGGGTGTTCTTGGGAATTGTAACTATGGACCTGCACACTGGGGTATGCAAATGAAGGGACCTATACTGAATCACAGATTAATACCTACTGGAAGCCTGCACCTAATCGTGCAGGTGGGAAAGGGTGTTCTTGGGAATTGTAACTATGGACCTGCACACTGGGGTATGCAAATGAAGGGACCTATACTGAATCACAGATTAATACCTACTGGAAGCCTGCACCTAATCGTGCAGGTGCAGGAATAGGGAACCATGTAGCCAGGACAAGAGGATGACTTCAGTAGGGGGGGGTCTGTCATGCTTGATGTAAACTTATTGGAGCCCTGCAGCCCACGTTTCCTTTTAGCTAAGCAGAGATAAGGAAGGGGGTGTGTCTCACATTGTTGAGCACTGCTTTCCATGCTTAAATGGGTGTGAGCACCACACATTGTG